>NW_026608991.1:0-300000 GCF_029499605.1 Hyla sarda | reverse complement strand
GTGTCTAAATGACCAGGAAAGCCGTGGCCTGTATACCGTCACCTTCACGGCCACGGCGTGTTGCGATAACATCTATGCAACCTTGTCTGGTGCGGACCAGAGGGACGATCGACTCGACGGTCTTTCGTTCCAGTTCCTCTATGGTGAGGAACATATACCGTTGGTGGTGGCTATGCACAGCCCTCATGTGACCACGGAGGATATAGCCACTTTTCTTCGGCGATACTGCGAAGAGGTGCGATTCGCAAACAAAATCTTGAACTCCGTGCGGTTCTGGAACGGCAAGAGGAAGTTCTGGGTCAAGCTCCGTAAGGATCCCGGTGGTATTGGGGGTCTTTGCCATCCGCCCCCAAATTTTGCCATCGGGAGAGTTCGGGGCTTCCTGTTCTATCCTCAAATGCCTATGTATTGCCGAAATTGCTTGAGGTTTGGCCACACCCAGGAGACCTGCGGCGCGGAGCGTGTGATTCGCTGCAATAGGTGTGGCCAAGAAGGTCACATAGCCTCAAGATGTAGCCATACAATAAGGTGCAACCTCTGCGGAGAGGAAAATCACGATTTTAATTCCTGTCCCCATAAAGCAAAAACTACGATGGGTGGGTCAAGGCTGGGCCCACCCAAAGAGGGGACAGGACAAAAGACGTCCTTTTTTAAGATGCCCAAACCCCAGATGGCAGGTACTGATGGGTCCAGGCCCAAGACCTCTGGTGCTCCATCGGGGGGCCCACCGGTGGTAGTGCTAGGGGGAGGCCATGGGGATTCCACGAAGCCCGGGCGGGTGATCGAGTTTACTGCCCGGGAAATTGAAAGACGTCGATCGACTTCCTACCTGGCTCAAGAGCCCGCCGAAACTTCTGAAGGGGGCTCACCTGTGGCGGGTGGCAGCCGACGGGCCTCGGTGGGGGCAAAAGTGGACCCAAAATTGCAGCATAAGCCAGGTACTGGCTTGGCCCAGGGTCGCCCTGCTCCGGACGAAGAGGCCCCGGTGAAAGCCCGCCGGAAGGGGAGCCAGGTGGCCAGGTCTGAGCCCGGTCCTGTTACTCCGCCTATACAGGACAGGGCCAAGAAGACAAGTGGCGCCAAACCAGGGTTTGCTGCCCCGCCAGCAGTGGACCCGGTGGGTAAAACTGGCCATCGTCGATCGATGGGGAAGTTGGAGCAACAGTCCTCAGCAACGCTTGCTGGGGAACAAGCGATGAAAACTTCCCAAGGTAGCGGCAAAGGTTCCGGAAAAGAGGCCTCACAGGCCCCTGTGCAGCAGTTCCAGTCGTCAAATGATGAAAGAAGACGCAGATCCATCAGCCGGGGGCCAGAGATTACATCGAGTGAGAGCAACACAGAGGATATGGACAGCAGTGTGACATTTAAAAGACAAAGAGAAGAAGAAGAGGAAGACATTCAAAGGAAAGCGGCGTGCCGTAGTTCGGACGAGAGCGAGCTCAGGGTCGGGGCATCATCGATCTCAAGCTCCGACCCTCAGAACATCAAGGAGCTGATGACCCCGCAGGCGGGGGATGACGGTACGCAGCTTATTATTGACTTTGATTCTCCAAGCACGGACTCTCCATAAACTATGCCTATCCCTGTAAAAATTGCCTCACTCAATGTGAGGTCCTTAAAGAGCCCTGATCGCAGGGCTGCTTTATTTTCTTATCTAGAGACATGTGACTTTGACCTTTGCCTGCTACAAGAATGTGGAATCCCTAGTAAAATGGACTATAAAGACTTAAAAGAAGACTGGAAGCTGGGCCCATCCATATGGTCCGGTGCAAATGACTGTCGTTCTGTGGGTGTTGGGCTGCTCTGCCGAGGCCAGTCCTTTTCTATTCATACAGTAACTGAGATTGTGCCTGGCAGAGCTCTTTTAATTCATCTATATTTTAATGGACTTTTAATTCGTGTTTTAAATGTGTATGCCCCTCCTGATAAACAGGAGCGGGCAGAACTATTTGAAATTTTACCACTGTTTTGTGTTGGGTCTTCCCCCCTGCTGGTGGGAGGTGATTTTAACTGCATACGTGATGGGGAACACCGGCAGGGTGGGGATATTAATCGTAAAGACCGCACTTCTTACCTGCTTAAAAATTTTATTGATGATTTTAATTTGAAAGATTGCTGGAAGGATCTCTTGCCGGAGGACCCAGGCGCCACATGGTCCAATGGAAGAGTGAGCTCCAGAATCGATTTTATTTTTTCCTCTAGAGCTTTTAAACCCCTGAAATGCACGCTCGAGCAGAATATCTTCTCTGATCATAAGCTCCTCTTGGTGGGCCTGGAGCTAGAGGGGGAGCAAAAAGCAAAAAGGGGCCTCTGGAGATTAAACACCACACTCCTAGAGGACCCTGAGATAAAAGAGGAGTTTGTGCGGACCTACCAATGCTGGCAATCACAAAGAAAACCCCACGAGCCTATGCTGCACTGGTGGGAGGGCACCAAATCTAAAATCAGATTTTTTTTTATCAAAGCAGGTAAGAAGAAGGCAAAAATGGAAAAACAGTGGTTTTATGTTCTTAACATGCGTTTAAATGTACTTTTTAAATTGAAAGAAGCTGGTATGGATGTAGAAAATGATATTTTAAACCTTAAAACTGAAATAAAACATGCCATAGAAAAGAAAGGGAAACAAATCATTTTTAACTCACATGTGCAGCACCTGGAGGAGGGCGAGAAATGTTCCCGTTTCTTTTTTAAAAAAGTGATGAATAGGAGGGATATCATCCAAAACCTTGAGGGTGAATCCACTCCAAAAGGCATGTTAGATGCAGTTTTTAACTTCTACCAGCTTCTTTTTAATAAGAAAGATCTTAATCCATCCTTTTTAGAACATGTTCTTAATTCCCTTGATTTTAAGCTAGATGTTTTAGACCAGGAGGTTTTATCCCGTGATCTTAACTTAGATGAACTTTTATTTGTTTTTAAAAGTTTTTCTAGTGGGAAGGCCCCTGGGGAAGATGGTTTACCCATCGAATTTTATTTAGCTTTTTGGGATATTTTAAAGGATGATATGGTTTTATTGTATAAAGAAACTTTTATTGTTAATGAACTTCCCCCTTCCTGGAGGAGGGGGATTGTATCATTACTTTTTAAAAAGGGTGAAAAGGATATGCTAAAAAATTGGCGCCCCATCACACTTTTAAATGTTGATTATAAAGTTTTAGCCAAGTTATTAGCTGTCCGTTTTAAACCTTTTATTCATAAATTAATTCACCCAAATCAGGTTTGTGGGGTACCTGGAAGGTCTATAGCTGAATCCCTAAATATTTTAAGAGATGTTTTATGGTATTTTAAGGATAGAAATCAAACTGTAGCAATTTTATCCTTAGACTTTGAAAAAGCCTTTGATAGGGTCTCCCATGAATACCTGTTTTTAGTTCTTAAAAAGATGGCAGTGCCTGAAACGATTTTAAGCCGAATCATGCTTTTATACCGATCCTGTTTTAGTCAAGTCTCTGTTAATGGCTTTTTAACCAGCGGTGTTCCTCTTTTATCAGGTGTCAAACAGGGCTGCCCCCTGTCCCCACTCCTTTTTATTTGCGCAATCGAACCACTGATGGCCCTCCTCAGAAAAGACCGGGTAGTAAGAGGCGTACCGATACCTGGTGGAGGAGGGACCCATCTAAAGGTGTTGGGGTACATGGATGATGTCACCATACTGTGCCCGGACTCTCCATCCATGAGGGGGGCATTGAGGAACACCAGCTATTTCTGCGAGGTCTCTGGTTTTAAGCTAAACACAGATAAATGTGACTGTTTTTATATTGGCTCCTGGGATTCATCCATCACCCCAGGAGTCACAATGCAACAGGATCAAATTAAAGTTTTAGGTATTGTTTTTAACCAGGTCAATGATGGGAGCCCTAACTGGGATTCAGCTATAGCTAAGATGGAGAAGAAGATTTTAATGTGGAATCTTAGAAACCTTACCATGGAGGGGAAGATTTTAATAATAAAGATGGTTTTACTCCCTATTATGCTATACATTGCCATGGTATTTCCTCCATCTATTTTATACATTAAAAAAGTAACTAGAATTGTTTTTACTTTTTTATGGGGTTCAAAAATGGAGAAATTAAAGCGTGATTTTATGTACAAAAGTAAAGATAATGGCGGGAAAGATGTTCCTAACCTTTTTACTTTCTTTTACATAAAGTATTTCTGTTTCTGTTTTAAAATTATTAAATCCAATGGCATTTTTAGCTGCTTTTTAAGGTACGCTGCGGGCATGGTTTTTAAAAGATGGTTGCGCATCCCTCTGAACGCTCCGGTGCTTCTGTGTCCCCCAAAACATTATGTGGTGTTGGAAAAGACAGTCAGGCTCCTAGGTCTCCAAGATTTGGAGCCTGACATACTGGGGGACCAGAGAAAGGTATCAAAGGTCCTCAGGCGGAGTGAGGTTACCCTGGCAGTGTCCAATTTCACACAGGCAAGATCCAAAAAGGTATGGCGGAACGTGTACGGGAAGTTTCTGGCGAATGTACACAGGGATCTTGCCTGGGCAATCGTCCACCAGTGCCTCCCTACTCGTGAGTTTCAGCACAGGCGAGGACTGGTGGCGAGAGCCAAGTGCCCGAGAGATGGCTGCGGAGTGGACGAAACGGTGCTGCACATATTTTGGAACTGCCCTTTTGCACGGGAGCTTTGGAGGAAGGTAGGCCCACTTTTGAAGTGGGCCTGCGGCCTAAAAGATTTTAATCACGAATGTGTCTTTTACGGTCTTTTTAACTGCCCCAATTTTAAACAGCAGATGATCTGCTGGATGATTATTAATTGTTTTAAAAATGCCATCTGGAAAGTTAGGAACATCTTACTTTTTAAACATGATTTTATTGATGTTAAAAACTGTATAAAGCTGGCCCTGAGTGAGATGTACATCTATTACCTAAGAGACAAGAAACAGTTGGGGGCCAGCGAGGCAGCATCCATGTGGTGTCTGCCTCTATGGAACGAAATAACAGTATAATCAGTTTTTATGACATTTGTATAATGTTTTATCCTGCCATTTTTATTTTTTCTCCTTTTATTACTGGTTTTATTATTTGTATTTTAAAACTTTTGTGAACCTTTTATTATTTTGCATTTTAAATTTTGTATGGTTTCTTATTTATTCAATAAAATTTTGTTGAAACCTTATCTGTTCTTATCAGTTTAATATCTGATACGTCCCCTATCTGGGGACCATATATTAAATGGATTTTTGAGAACTGGGGCCGATTTCGAAGCTTGCTTCCGTCGCCCTATGCATTGACCCGATATGGCAGTATCTTCGGGTACAGTGCACCACCCCCTTACAGGGTTAAAAAGAAAGATTCCTACTTTCATTGCTACCTGCTTGCTGGCTAGCCAGCTAGCCAGCCCTGTGGGCCTTGCTGCTGCTGCAGCCAAAAAACAAAAGGTGGTGCTGCTGCTGCTTCTGCTGCTTCTGCTTCTGCTTGTGTCTGGCCCCTGTTGGAGCGTCCAGGCACAGGACTTCTGCTGCTGCTGACTAAATGGCCTCCTTAATTGGATCATTTGAGTAGCCAGCACACCTGTGCAGGTAGGGCATGACATGATAGGCAGCTGCCTTGATAGCGGGTGGGTGCTGAATGTTCCTAATTGACAAAATAAGATTAATGCTTATGAAGAAATATAAAATCTCATCCCTTCCCCAATATCGCGCCACACCCCTACCCCTTAATTCCCTGGTTGAACGTGATGGACATATGTCTTTTTTCGACCGTACTAACTATGTAACTATGTAACATAACATGGGGGGGGGGGGGTCTCCTGGCTGTTCACACAGGTGTGTCATTGCTGTACATTGACCATGCATTGCTTCTGTGGTATTGCAAAGGCAAAGACAAATGCTTCCAGCCATCCATTGCACTAATGGATTGGTCATCAGCTGGCTGTCTATGTCCCGCATCAATATAGACCAAAGTACAGAGGGTTAGGCTATGCTATTGTGCACCTACCTGATGCATCAGAAGGTGCGAGGCCCTTGCTAAATTCTGTGCACAGACTTTGAGATCTATGCTTTAGACTGTATCTAAACCTGCTCCAACATGGACTGACATTCTGGCCTACTTTCAGCCGATGCGACTTGTCTGTCGCTGAACAGTCGCTTTTTATGTATTCAGCACCTATGTATAATGTTGTAAAAATGCTCTAGAAGCTAAAGTCGCAGAAATGTCACACATATTTGGCCTGCAACTTTCTGTGCGACAAATTCAGACAGGAAAAATCAGTATAAATCCTTAGAAAATTATCCCCCAGTGTCTCCATCTGCTGGCGGTATTGAATAAGCATTGCTGCACTGATGGGGTATGCATTAGACGAAAAAAAAGAAGAAAAAGAAGAATAATACGCCCAGAAAAGAGGCGAAAAGGAGAAAAACGTAAAAAAACGTGAAAAAAAAGTAAGAGGAAGAGAAGGGAAAAAAAGGTGGAAATGGGTTTAAAAGTGATTTCGGCGGAGAAATATATATATATATATATATATATATATATATATATATATATATGCGCACACACACACATAGATATAAACGTATTCTCCGTTGAGATATTGCAGCCGCTGCTGTGTCCAGGCCCAGGAGCCTTAGCACTGTGCTGTGATGTCACTCAATACCACTGACATCACTAGGTGTAAACAACATCTCTCCTTTGCTGTGTATGTGACTATGGAGCTGTTTGGTGATGTCGTCTATTACGGCCTTCATAGAAGCAACAGGAGATTGTTGCATCCATCTTGAACCCTCAGAACTACAGTGCTATGATGTCACTCACTTCCACAGGCCTTGCAGAGTGTAAACAACAACAACCCAGCTTTGTTGTGTATGTAACCATAGGGATTTGTGATGTCACCTAGAACCTTCACAGCAGCGACAGCTTTATGAGGAGCATCAGCACTGCTCTGCCTGAGCAGAACCATCACCGCCATAGGTTGTCAAATAACCCGGATTTAACCCACACAGGTAAGTCCAATGGGGTGCAGGCATGTCCTCTATGCTTACAGCTTCCCGTGGGTGTTGGTTTGATACCGTTTGGGGACAGCCAAGGAGGCATCTGCAGGCAACAAAGGTAGGTGTGTGCTTGTGTGTGTGTTTCCTATGCAGATCCTAAGCCCAGTGTCACATGCAAGTAGGAGGAGTAAGAAGGGTTCCTGGCAAATCCGGGTTATGGATTGCATTTAAAAAGGCCCCGTGGGAGTGCAATGGGCCCCTGTCTTGCTGCTTAGCAATAATGGTATGGGTTTAGGTTCTGCTGTGTGTACTGGTGGTTGACTGCTCCCCAGCCCAGAGTGTGCATGGAAAATTGTCTGGCAGCCTCCCTGACAGCAAGCAGTGATAGTGCCCATGAAGGGGACCTTGTTGGGCCCGCCCCTTTCACGGTTATCGCTTCTCGGCCTTTTGGCTAAGATCTTGTATCTTGTCAAGGGGCTCTGAGTTCGTCGAACCTTCGGCCTTGAGGCATCGGCGGTTTTTTAGCCGTCTTAAGCCTCATGCTGCTATAGGAGGAGGACTTACAAAGAACGGGAAGGCGATCCCCCATGGCGACCCTTAGGTTTGCTGCGCATACTGAAACTCGGATTAAGAACACCTTCCGTATTGAAGTGGATGAGGAGAAAAAGGAGAAGATGACTTTGGAATTTTTTGTCAAGAGAATTATGCTGGATTTATTGCACATTCAGAGAGAAGATGTGTTTTGCCTAAAAGACCCAGGTAAAGGACTTTTCATTCTTACCTTGACTTCCGCATCTGCATGTGACCATATGTTTGAGAAAGTTCAGGAGCTTGCCAATGAGGAGGATATGAAAGGACTTGTTTTCATTGCTCTATATTCTAATGGCGATGTTCCACTGGTGGTTACTATGCACGATCCATACGTGGATATAAGAGACATTGTCTTATTTTTAAACCAATATTGTGCGGAAGTCAAATACTCTCATAAAATAATGAATGCAATGGACTTTTGGACTGGAAAGCATAAGTTTGCTGTTAAGTTCAGAGAAGATGTGAGAGGAATTGGAGGTCTGTGTCGCCCACCTGCAAATTTTTTAATTGGGCGTAAACGTGGCTATTTATTCTACCCTGGGATGCCGTATTATTGCAGGGAATGCCATGAATATGGTCATACACAAGAATCTTGCAAAGAGGAAGTGGTTATTTGCAAAAGATGTGGCCAAAAAGGCCACACCACTTTGGACTGTCAAAATGAGATTCTGTGTAATGTGTGTAAGCAGAAAGGACACGCTTTTAAGGATTGTCCTCAACGCTCCTGGGCCAATATTGTGGCTACGTCGGCTGGTCCCTCGATGAGGAAGAGCTCCATGGATGCTGTGCCTGTGCCTAAGACCCACACCCTGAAAGTGATGCCTGAGTCTTCTGCTACCGGAATTCCTGTGATACCTGCTGTGGCTCATGTCTCCAAAAGCATTGTGTCCCCGGGGAAGGTCGTGGGACCTGAGACAGAAGTGAGGGGTTCTCCTCTCATGGAAGTTGAGGGTCCTGGACCGCCCAGAAGGGATACAGAGGAGATGGATGTAGAAGAACGGCGAAAGAGGAAAAGCAGAGACCGGAAAGAGGAAAAGGGCCTTAACATCAAAAGGAGTGGTCGAGTTAGTGCGGACGAGGGGAACGTGGAGATTGTCTGCCAAAAGGTTATAACAGCATCCGACCCTGTTAATATTGAGGAATTTGTGTCACCACCTACAGATTGGGGTTCTTTGTCTGAGGATAATGAATGACCCAGGAGCTACCAAGTGTTAATATCTCCTCCTTCAATGTGAGGAGTTTGAAGAGCCCAGAGAGGAGGGCTGCTTTATTTTCTTTCTTGTCTTCTTTGCCTACAGACATTTTATTTTTACAGGAATGTGCCATTGATTATGATATCAATTATTCATCTTTGAGATCTGAATGGACTCTTGGCCCGTCTGTGTGGTCAGGGGATAATGAGAGGAAAGTGACTGGTGTTGGCATACTGTTCAAGAGCAGTGAGTATAAAGTTACCTCCTTCACAGACATTGTACCCGGTAGAGCCCTGCTCGTTCATATTATTTATAATGACATGAATATGAGACTTTTAAATGTATATGCCTCTCCAGATAAGGATGAAAGATCTGATTTATTAGAGAAAATTCAGTTTTATTTACCGGGTTCATCCCCGCTTATCATCGCTGGTGATTTTAATTGTATAATGGCAGGAGAGGAGCGGGCTGGAGGATCTGAACAAAGGAAAGATAAGACTGAAAAACAACTAAAGGATTTTATAGTTGATTTTAATTTAAAAGATTTGTGGAGAACCTCTTTCCCTAATGACCCTGGGTATACCTGGGGGAATAGCCTTTATATGTCAAGGATTGATTATATTTTTGCTTCTGGATTTGCATTTTATGGGAATATGCAATTGACTTCTACCTTTTTTTCAGATCATAAGATTTTATCTGCTACATGTAAGTTTGATGGGGTTTGCAGAGCCAAAGGAGTCTGGCGTCTGAATATCTCTTTGCTTGAAGATGAAGAAATTAAATGTAATTTTATCTATCTTTTTAAAAAATTGCAGAACTCAAGGACTAATTTTAATTCTCTTTTAGCATGGTGGGAATTCTGCAAGGTAAAATTTAAAGAGTATTTTATTAAGATGGGTGTTAAAAAAACAAAAGAGAAATTGAAATGGTATAGAGATCTTAACACAAAACTACAAACCTATTATCAACTCAAAGAGCTGGGTGTATATGTAGACGATCTGATTTTAAGTGTTAAAAGTGATATTCAGAAGGCTATAACTAACAAAGGGAAAGAAATAATTTTTAACTCCAAAGTTGAATGTAAAGAGAAGGATGAAAAGTGTACAAGATTCTTTTTTAAAAAGGTAATGGAAACAAAAAAGTTAATGATTAACATTGAGGATGAAACTACTAATGTAGGAATGTTATCCAAAGCTAAATCCTTTTATCAAGATCTGTTTAATGAGAAACCCATTGATATATCTGCTGCTAATTTTCTCCTAAGCACTTTAGATTGTGGTTTAAGTAAGGAGGACCAAGATGCACTTTGCACAGAAGTAAGATGCCAAGAATTAGAAATTGCTGCTAAAAGTTTATCCACAGGTAAAACACCAGGTTCTGATGGACTTCCTGTAGAGTTTTATAAAACCTTTTGGGAGATTTTTAAAGATGATTTGCTTAATATTTTTAAGGAGGCTTTTAATTCTGATGTTCTACCTTTATCTTGGAGGAGTGGTATAGTGTCTCTGATCCCCAAAAAGGGGGATAGGAACAGCTTAGAAAATTGGAGACCAATTACGCTTCTTAATGTTGATTATAAGATTATGTCAAAAATTTTTGTTAACAGAATGAAGCCGTTTTTGTACAAGGTCATCCATGTGGATCAGGTATGTGGTGTCCCAGGAAGGAGTGTAGCTGAACCTTTAAATGCTATTAGGGACGTCATATGGTATCAGCAAGAGCGGAATCAAAATCTAGCCATTCTATCTCTAGATTTTCATAAAGCGTTCGATAGAGTATCACATTGTTTTTTATGGATGGTTTTACAACGCATGGGTTTTCCTAACATATTTATTAAGCAAATTGCTCTCTTATATAAAGGTTCTTTTAGCAGGATTTTAATAAATGGTTTCCTTACAGATTTTATTAATTTATCATCAGGGGTAAAGCAAGGCTGCCCTCTGTCTCCTATACTGTTTATATGTGCAATAGAACCTCTGTTAAACTTAATAAGGAATGATAAAATAATAAAAGGAGTGCCAGTTCCTGGAGGTAATAATGCCACCCTTAAAGTGTGTGGCTATATGGATGATATTAATGTTTTTTGTGAAAGTGCCTTCTCTTTACAAAGAGTTGTTGATGTTACTGATTTCTTTTGTAAAGCTTCTGCTTTTAAACTTAATTTATCTAAATGTGACTGTTTTTATATAGGTAAATGGGAAAACGTGCAAATACCAAACCTAAAATTACAGTCAGAAAAAATAAAAATCCTTGGAGTCATCTTTGATAAAAATAACAATGGTGAGGAAAGTTGGCTAATGGTAAAAGAAAAGGTAAAGAAAAAGGTAGACTTTTGGTCCCTTAGGAAATTATCCTTAGAAGGTAAAATTTTGGTGATTAAGGCTATGCTAATACCCATTATGCTCTATTTAAATATGATTTATCCTCCTAATGAACTTATGTCTAGGCAACTTCAGAGGATTCTCTTTGAGTTTCTATGGAGTTCTAAAGCAGAAAAATTAAAAAGAGATACTATGTATAAGTCACAAAAAAATGGAGGAAAACAGGTTCCCTGTATTAGAAAATTTTTATACTTAAGGTTTTTTAGTTGGTGTTTTAGGGGACTTTTTATGAAAAGTGTATGGTCCTGTTTTTTAAAGTACTCTGCGGGACATATTTTTAGAAAAAGAGAATGGGTGTTTTTATCATTATCTTCTCCTGTACTTTTAACTCCGCCTAAACATTATGCCATCTTAGAAAAAATTATACGTATGTATAACCTTAAAGACTTTGACTTGTTAACCTTGAGGGACGCTCGCAAGATAGAAGTACAGTTAAATTTGCAAGAAGAAATATGTATGGTCTCTAATTTTTCTTATAATAGGTGTGTACAAATATGGAAAAAGGTAAACGAGCCATATCTTTTTAATGAGCACAAGGATTTAGCATGGATGATTATCCATGAGTGTCTTCCGGTAAGATTTTTCCAATATAGAAGAGGTCTAAATGCTGTATGTGTCTGTCCCCGGGAAAATTGCAATATAGATGAAACTGTTTTGCACCTTTTCTGGAATTGTTATTTTGCACAAAAGGTTTTTAGACTAATTGGTTCTTTATTGAAATTCCTAACAGGTCTAAAAGTTTTAAATCATGAAGTTGTTTTATATGGCAAAAGTGATGGAGTTACGAAAGAAAAAGAGAGAATTTTGTGGATTTTTATCAACTGTACAAAAAATGTATTATGGAAAGTTCGTAATATCCTTGTCTTCAAAAGAGATTTTATTTGTGAAAAAGAATGTTTGAAGATGATATACAGTGAAGTTTACTTGTACTATTTAATTGATAAAAAGAGATATGGGCAGAAAAAAGCATTAGCTATGTGGAATTTACATTTATGGAAAACAGTATTTGATGTATTGTAAACATTTTTTGTGATGTATTTAAGTTTTTGAGTTTTTTCAATAAAAATGTAAAAAAAAAAAAAAAAAAAAAAAATCTGTTCTTATCAGTTTAATATCTGATACGTCCCCTATCTGGGGACCATATATTAAATGGATTTTTGAGAACGGGGGCCGATTTCGAAGCTTGCTTCCGTCGCCCTATGCATTGACCCGATATGGCAGTATCTTCGGGTACAGTGCACCACCCCCTTACAGGGTTAAAAAGAAAGATTCCTACTTTCATTGCTACCTGCTTGCTGGCTAGCCAGCTAGCCAGCCCTGTGGGCCTTGCTGCTGCTGCAGCCAAAAAACAAAAGGTGGTGCTGCTGCTGCTTCTGCTGCTTCTGCTTCTGCTTGTGTCTGGCCCCTGTTGGAGCGTCCAGGCACAGGACTTCTGCTGCTGCTGACTAAATGGCCTCCTTAATTGGATCATTTGAGTAGCCAGCACACCTGTGCAGGTAGGGCATGACATGATAGGCAGCTGCCTTGATAGCGGGTGGGTGCTGAATGTTCCTAATTGACAAAATAAGATTAATGCTTATGAAGAAATATAAAATCTCATCCCTTCCCCAATATCGCGCCACACCCCTACCCCTTAATTCCCTGGTTGAACGTGATGGACATATGTCTTTTTTCGACCGTACTAACTATGTAACTATGTAACATAACATGGGGGGGGGGGGGGGGGGGTCTCCTGGCTGTTCACACAGGTGTGTCATTGCTGTACATTGACCATGCATTGCTTCTGTGGTATTGCAAAGGCAAAGACAAATGCTTCCAGCCATCCATTGCACTAATGGATTGGTCATCAGCTGGCTGTCTATGTCCCGCATCAATATAGACCAAAGTACAGAGGGTTAGGCTATGCTATTGTGCACCTACCTGATGCATCAGAAGGTGCGAGGCCCTTGCTAAATTCTGTGCACAGACTTTGAGATCTATGCTTTAGACTGTATCTAAACCTGCTCCAACATGGACTGACATTCTGGCCTACTTTCAGCCGATGCGACTTGTCTGTCGCTGAACAGTCGCTTTTTATGTATTCAGCACCTATGTATAATGTTGTAAAAATGCTCTAGAAGCTAAAGTCGCAGAAATGTCACACATATTTGGCCTGCAACTTTCTGTGCGACAAATTCAGACAGGAAAAATCAGTATAAATCCTTAGAAAATTATCCCCCAGTGTCTCCATCTGCTGGCGGTATTGAATAAGCATTGCTGCACTGATGGGGTATGCATTAGACGAAAAAAAAGAAGAAAAAGAAGAATAATACGCCCAGAAAAGAGGCGAAAAGGAGAAAAACGTAAAAAAACGTGAAAAAAAAGTAAGAGGAAGAGAAGGGAAAAAAGGTGGAAATGGGTTTAAAAGTGATTTCGGCGGAGAAATATATATATATATATATATATATATATATATATATATATATATATATGCGCACACACACACATAGATATAAACGTATTCTCCGTTGAGATATTGCAGCCGCTGCTGTGTCCAGGCCCAGGAGCCTTAGCACTGTGCTGTGATGTCACTCAATACCACTGACATCACTAGGTGTAAACAACATCTCTCCTTTGCTGTGTATGTGACTATGGAGCTGTTTGGTGATGTCGTCTATTACGGCCTTCATAGAAGCAACAGGAGATTGTTGCATCCATCTTGAACCCTCAGAACTACAGTGCTATGATGTCACTCACTTCCACAGGCCTTGCAGAGTGTAAACAACAACAACCCAGCTTTGTTGTGTATGTAACCATAGGGATTTGTGATGTCACCTAGAACCTTCACAGCAGCGACAGCTTTATGAGGAGCATCAGCACTGCTCTGCCTGAGCAGAACCATCACCGCCATAGGTTGTCAAATAACCCGGATTTAACCCACACAGGTAAGTCCAATGGGGTGCAGGCATGTCCTCTATGCTTACAGCTTCCCGTGGGTGTTGGTTTGATACCGTTTGGGGACAGCCAAGGAGGCATCTGCAGGCAACAAAGGTAGGTGTGTGCTTGTGTGTGTGTTTCCTATGCAGATCCTAAGCCCAGTGTCACATGCAAGTAGGAGGAGTAAGAAGGGTTCCTGGCAAATCCGGGTTATGGATTGCATTTAAAAAGGCCCCGTGGGAGTGCAATGGGCCCCTGTCTTGCTGCTTAGCAATAATGGTATGGGTTTAGGTTCTGCTGTGTGTACTGGTGGTTGACTGCCCCCCAGCCCAGAGTGTGCATGGAAAATTGTCTGGCAGCCTCCCTGACAGCAAGCAGTGATAGTGCCCATGAAGGGGACCTTGTTGGGCCCGCCCCTTTCACGGTTATCGCTTCTCGGCCTTTTGGCTAAGATCACGTGTGGATTTCTGTGCGTGGTTTGGGTTGAAAGGAGTGGTGATCGGGGCCCTCTTTACGGGGGGCCCTGGATTGTTGCTGAGCTGCGATCGTGGGTTTTACCTGCAAAAATGAGCGAGAAGGCGCGTGGACTTGAGGACACGGTGCGGATCTACGTTCCTGGCGAGCACCGGGGGACGATCGGACTTGACCAAATCGTTGTGGAGATTCTTCGCAAGCTTGATTACCTACAGGTATGGAATGTATTGGCTATACAGGATTTTCCTAGGCAAGGAATTTATGATATTACTTTTTGTGGTTCTGAGATTTGCCAGAAAGTCTACATGGATCTTGAAGAAATGAAGAGGAAAAGTGAGCCTGCTATAATGAAGAAGATTAAAGTGGAACCTTTATTTATGAATACAACAAAGGTAGTAATTGTCCACATGTATAATCCTAAGGTTTCTGATGAAATGGTTACAAACTTTTTGTTCCGGTATTGCGAGGAAGTGAAATTTATAGGAAGACTTAAGAACAAGTTTGGGTACTTTAATTGTAAGAGAAAGTTTATTGTAAAATTTAAAAAAGATGAAGGAATGCAAGATGGAAGGAAGAGCATACCACAGGTGTTTTCTATCGGAGGAGAGAGAGGTTTCTGCTTTTATGAAGGCCAGTTGCAATATTGTAGAAAGTGCCATGCCTATGGCCATGTGCAGGATTATTGCCCTGAGAAAGGTGAATGTTGCAGAAATTGTGGGAAAACTGGTCATGAAGCAAGTATCTGTACAGAGAAGAAGACATGTGATATCTGTGGAAGTGAGGAACATTTGGCAAGAGGCTGTGATATGTGGTATAAAAAGAAGAGAAGTTATGCTGATGCAGCTGGGAATAGAGGAGAACAAAGAGAAAAAGGGTGAGGGAGGTTTGTTCCTGGAGTTGGTGAGAGTGTGAGTGTGAGTGTTAATGTGGCACAGGTGGCTGAGGAAAGTTCTGTGATAGTGGAGCACATTAGCACTCAGGAGAGGTCAGGGGAGGAGGGTGTTTCCACTGCTGTGACTGGTGAGGAGACAGGTGTGGGAGGTGAATTTACCTTGGTGAAAAAGAAAAAAGCAAAAAAAGTGAAAGTGGTGGAGAAAATTGAGACAGTGTATGGTGATGTTCTTTCTAGTGAAGAGGCTATGGATGATATTGAATGTCCAAACCCAATTGTGGGGGAGGAGGAGGGAATGGAAGTTGTTGGGTCATCTCAGAGATCTCTAACACCTGGTCAGAGAGTTTCTCGCAGTAAGGAAGAAGAGGAGGAGGAAGATGAGGATGTGCAGGTTGTGAATAAAAGGTGTAAGACAGGGAGCTGGTCTGAGGATCAGGAAGCCCTTGTTCTTGGTAGTGATAATGAAATAGACAGGGACTCTAACATAGGGTCGCCTGATTGTTTTGCAAGTTTACATAGGAAAGTTGAAGGCCAAAATGTTAATTTCTAAGTTAAGATGGATTTTAAAGCATTTGGTTTTCTTTTCCTAGTTATTATGACTTTGGTTGTAACAACTATTAATGTAAGAAGTATTGAGTCTGAAATTAGGAGAGCTGCAATTTTTGATATTCTTGAGAATGTTAGAAGTGATGTGATATGTTTACAGGAGTGTGCAATAAAGTCAGCACCTTATGCAAATGAGTGGAAGTGTGGGCAGTCCTTCTGGTCCACATGTGCAGAAAACAAAAATGAAGGTGTGGGGATTTTATTGCAAAACAGGGACATTAAAGTTTTAAATTGCCAAATTTTAGTACCTGGTCGTTGTATGGTTTTAAATTTTGAGGTTTTGGGCCAGAGGATGAGAATTTTTAATGTGTATGCTCCAGCAGAAAAACAAGCACGTTTGTCTTTTTTAGAGTCCCTTAAGTTTTTTATCCCTGGTCGTGAAGATACTATTATTGTTGGCGATTTTAACTGCATTAGATCCGTCAATGATCGTGAGAGCTCTGCTGAGGTTAGAACTGATATTACTTCCAATGTTTTAAATCAAATTATTCAAGACTTGCATTTTACTGATGTTGGACTGATGGTTAGCACTGATGAAAGATATACGTACATATCAGATAGTGGCCGCTGTAAATCCCGGATCGATTACATCCTGGTCTCTGATGGGATTAAGGTGGTCCGGTGCAATCAAATGATGTCAACTTTCTCAGACCACAAGATGGTGTCGGCTGAGATAAGTGTCACAGAGTCCCTTCATTTTGGGAGGGGGCTCTGGAAATTAAATGTAAGTCTATTGGAAGATGAGGAAGTAATGGCTGGTTTTAATCATGTGTTTTTATCCTGTGTTTCTAAACAACCTGATTTTAGTAATGTCTTAGTGTGGTGGGAATGGGCTAAAGGAGAGTTTTCTAATTTCTTTAAGATGTTTTGCATAAAGAGAGCACAAGAGAAGAGGAGGAGTGATGAAAGGCTTGTATCCCGGTTAGAGACTCTCTATAAGTTTAAACGTGTTGGTGTGGAGGTGGAGGATGAGATTGTTAAGGTGAAGGGGGAGGTGAAAAAAAGGTTGTTGGAAAAGGGAAGGAATATTGTATATAAGTCTAAAGTGCAGCACCTAGAAGAAAATGAGCAGTGTACACGGTATTTCTTTAAAAAATGTTTTAATGCTAAAGGTGTTTTTAAATCTGTTTTTACCCCTACGGGGGAAGTTTCTGGAGAGGAGATGGTGAAGGAGATTGGCAGATTTTATGAGACACTCTTTAGTAATAAGAGCAGAGCCAGTGAGACGGAGATGAATGATTATTGTAATATTTTGGAGAATAATGTTCCTGTTGAAAAAGTAGATTTTTTGATTGATGATGTTAGTGAAGGGGAGATCAAGCAGGCCCTGGATAAGATGGCCAAAGGGAAGACACCAGGCTGTGATGGTCTCCCCGCTGAGTTTTATTCCGCGTTCTGGAATATTTTAAGTAAAGAGTTTACACGGGTGGTGCAATATGTTTTTAACTCAGGTGTTTTAGCTGAATCTATGAAGAAAGGGGTCATAACATTAATTCATAAAAAAGGTGATGGCAGAGATCTTAAAAATTGGAGACCTATAACTTTATTAAATTGTGACTACAAGATAATTGCTAAGATTGTGGCTAATAGACTGAGTGATGTAGTGGACCACCTTGTGGGAGAATACCAAGTTTGTGCAGTACCGAAAAGAAAAATAACAGATAATTTATTGCTTTTAAGAGACTCTATTTATTACAGTAACTTTAACAAGAATGCACTGTTTGTTGAGTCCATAGATTTCGAAAAGGCTTATGATAAGGTTGCACATGATTTTATGTTCATTGCTTTAAAACACTTAGGTATTCCAGAAAAGTTATTATCTGTTATTATGAGTTTTTATCATGGGGTGACAAGTCAGATTTTAGTAAATGGGCATGTGGGGCCTGCTTTTAATGTCTTGTCTGGAGTCAGACAGGGATGCCCACTCTCCCCAATTCTGTTTATATGCGTTATAGAGGGCCTGTTGAAGAATGTGCAGAAAGATAAATGTGTGAGTGGTGTTTTTATTCCAGGTAGTGATGGTAGTAAGTTAAAGGTTTTAAGTTATATGGACGATGTGGTTTTTACTTGTACATCCCAAGCAGATCTCAACAGAGTAAATTTGCATGTGAGGATTTTTTGTTGTGTGGCTGGGATGAATGTGAACTGGGGGAAGTGCCAATTATGCAGTTTTGGGAACCAAGAGAATATAGTAGTGGATGGTGTTAAGGAAAAAGAAGACATTGAAGTGCTAGGAGTGATATTTGATAAAGACCTCAAAGGAAAGAAAAGTTATGAGACTTTGGACAGTAAAATTGAGAAGAAGCTATCCTTCTGGAGGTTAAGGAACTTGTCACTTAAAGGGAAAGTTCTTATCATTAAGTCTGTAATCCTACCGCTTCTCTTGTATACGGCTATGGTGCTTCCTCCAGGGAAGTTATGGACTAGGAGAGTCACAAGGAAGCTTTTTGTGTTCTTCTGGGGGTCTAAGATGGAGAAAATGAGAAGAGAAGAAGTGATGAAGAGTATGAATTTGGGCGGATATAACTTTCCAAACATTGATCTGTTTTTAAAGGTGCACTATTTTCTTTTAATTTTTAAATTGATACAGTGCAATAATAGGGCGGCAGACATGAGTAAATACCTTGCAGGATGGTTGTTTTCCAAATGGGGCTGGTGTGAGAGGGATTTGAGGAGACCCATAGCACATGTGATACCTACCTTCTATGTGCTCCTCAGGTCTTTCAATGATCAATTTGGTTTGAGCTCTTTAGGTGAACCTGATAAAAAGAAAATAGAACAAGAAATAAGGAAAAATGAGAGATTATATGAAGTACCATTCTGCACTAATGCTCAGTCTGTGAAGATTTGGAAGTTTTTTAAAGTTATTGGACTATCAAACAGACAAAAAGACGTTAGTTGGATGTCCTTTCATGGCTGCCTCCCAACCCGATCTTTTTTAAATGGAAGAGGTTTGAGAATAAGTGACAGATGCCCAAGAGAGGGTTGTGGAGGTAGAGAAGACTTAGTGCACCTTTATTGGGACTGTTTTTATGCAAAAGAATTTTTTATGTTTTTAAAGAAGTTTTTAATCCAACTCACTGGATATAACAGTTTTTCTTTTGAGAAAGTTTTTATTGGTCAAGATCTTAGTAAAAAGGAAGATACACGTACTAATTGGATTCTTTTTTCTGTTTTTAAAGAGGTTTTATGGGACTCACGCAATTTGCTTGTTTTTAAAAATGTTGTTATTTCTCCGAGGGAATTGAAAAGATTGTTTTTAGGAAGGATTTTTACTATCTTTCTACTGGACAAAAAGAGAATTGGTGAAGAAGAAGCGGAGAAAATCTGGATGCATACACGATGGAAAAATTTATAAGAAGTACGTAAAGGAGAAAGCTGTAAGTTTTTGACCAATTTCTGTGATTGTTTTTGACATGTTTTTTTGTTTTGTTGTTTGGTCACTTTTTCTTGGCACTCGGTTCCCTTAGTTAGTTTTTTCCGTATGATGTTTTTTCAGATATTGTTTTAAGTGACGAGTCTTGGTAGGTGACCTGATGATCGTCCAAACAATAGTCTGTAACTGAGGAAAAAAAAAAAAATAAAAAAAAAAAAAAAATAAATAAAAATCTGTTCTTATCAGTTTAATATCTGATACGTCCCCTATCTGGGGACCATATATTAAATGGATTTTTGAGAACGGGGGCCGATTTCGAAGCTTGCTTCCGTCGCCCTATGCATTGACCCGATATGGCAGTATCTTCGGGTACAGTGCACCACCCCCTTACAGGGTTAAAAAGAAAGATTCCTACTTTCATTGCTACCTGCTTGCTGGCTAGCCAGCTAGCCAGCCCTGTGGGCCTTGCTGCTGCTGCTGCTGCTGCAGCCAAAAAACAAAAGGTGGTGCTGCTGCTGCTTCTGCTGCTTCTGCTTGTGTCTGGCCGCTGTTGGAGCGTCCAGGCACAGGACTTCTGCTGCTGCTGACTAAATGGCCTCCTTAATTGGATCATTTGAATAGCCAGCACACCTGTGCAGGTAGGGCATGACATGATAGGCAGCTGCCTTGATAGCGGGTGGGTGCTGAATGTTCCTAATTGACAAAATAAGATTAATGCTTATGAAGAAATATAAAATCTCATCCCTTCCCCAATATCGCGCCACACCCCTACCCCTTAATTCCCTGGTTGAACTTGATGGACATATGTCTTTTTTCGACCGTACTAACTATGTAACTATGTAACATAACATGGGGGGGTCTCCTGGCTGTTCACACAGGTGTGTCATTGCTGTACATTGACCATGCATTGCTTCTGTGGTATTGCAAAGGCAAAGACAAATGCTTCCAGCCATCCATTGCACTAATGGATTGGTCATCAGCTGGCTGTCTATGTCCCGCATCAATATAGACCAAAGTACAGAGGGTTAGGCTATGCTATAGTGCACCTACCTGATGCATCAGAAGGTGCGAGGCCCTTGCTAAATTCTGTGCACAGACTTTGAGATCTATGCTTTAGACTGTATCTAAACCTGCTCCAACATGGACTGACATTCTGGCCTACTTTCAGCCGATGCGACTTGTCTGTCGCTGAACAGTCGCTTTTTATGTATTCAGCACCTATGTATAATGTTGTAAAAATGCTCTAGAAGCTAAAGTCGCAGAAATGTCACACATATTTGGCCTGCAACTTTCTGTGCGACAAATTCAGACAGGAAAAATCAGTATAAATCCTTAGAAAATTATCCCCCAGTGTCTCCATCTGCTGGCGGTATTGAATAAGCATTGCTGCACTGATGGGGTATGCATTAGACGAAAAAAAAGAAGAAAAAGAAGAATAATACGCCCAGAAAAGAGGCGAAAAGGAGAAAAACGTAAAAAAACGTGAAAAAAAAGTAAGAGGAAGAGAAGGGAAAAAAAGGTGGAAATGGGTTTAAAAGTGATTTCGGCGGAGAAATATATATATATATATATATATATATATATATATATATATATATACGCGCACACACACACACATATATATAAACGTATTCTCCGTTGAGATATTGCAGCCGCTGCTGTGTCCAGGCCCAGGAGCCTTAGCACTGTGCTGTGATGTCACTCAATACCACTGACATCACTAGGTGTAAACAACATCTCTCCTTTGCTGTGTATGTGACTATGGAGCTGTTTGGTGATGTCGTCTATTATGGCCTTCATAGAAGCAACAGGAGATTGTTGCATCCATCTAGAACCCTCAGAACTACAGTGCTATGATGTCACTCACTTCCACAGGCCTTGCAGAGTGTAAACAACAACAACCCAGCTTTGTTGTGTATGTAACCATAGGGATTGTGATGTCACCTAGAACCTTCACAGCAGCGACAGCTTTATGAGGAGCATCAGCACTGCTCTGCCTGAGCAGAACCATCACCGCCATAGGTTGTCAAATAACCCGGATTTAACCCACACAGGTAAGTCCAATGGGGTGCAGGCATGTCCTCTATGCTTACAGCTTCCCGTGGGTGTTGGTTTGATACCGTTTGGGGACAGCCAAGGAGGCATCTGCAGGCAACAAAGGTAGGTGTGTGCTTGTGTGTGTGTTTCCTATGCAGATCCTAAGCCCAGTGTCACATGCAAGTAGGAGGAGTAAGAAGGGTTCCTGGCAAATCCGGGTTATGGATTGCATTTAAAAAGGCCCCGTGGGAGTGCAATGGGCCCCTGTCTTGCTGCTTAGCAATAATGGTATGGGTTTAGGTTCTGCTGTGTGTACTGGTGGTTGACTGCCCCCCAGCCCAGAGTGTGCATGGAAAATTGTCTGGCAGCCTCCCTGACAGCAAGCAGTGATAGTGCCCATGAAGGGGACCTTGTTGGGCCCGCCCCTTTCACGGTTATCGCTTCTCGGCCTTTTGGCTAAGATCAAGTGTAGTATCTGTTCTTATCAGTTTAATATCTGATACGTCCCCTATCTGGGGACCATATATTAAATGGATTTTTGAGAACGGGGGCCGATTTCGAAGCTTGCTTCCGTCGCCCTATGCATTGACCCGATATGGCAGTATCTTCGGGTACAGTGCACCACCCCCTTACAGGGTTAAAAAGAAAGATTCCTACTTTCATTGCTACCTGCTTGCTGGCTAGCCAGCTAGCCAGCCCTGTGGGCCTTGCTGCTGCTGCTGCTGCAGCCAAAAAACAAAAGGTGGTGCTGCTGCTGCTTCTGCTGCTTCTGCTTGTGTCTGGCCGCTGTTGGAGCGTCCAGGCACAGGACTTCTGCTGCTGCTGACTAAATGGCCTCCTTATTTGGATCATTTGAGTAGCCAGCACACCTGTGCAGGTAGGGCATGACATGATAGGCAGCTGCCTTGATAGCGGGTGGGTGCTGAATGTTCCTAATTGACAAAATAAGATTAATGCTTATGAAGAAATATAAAATCTCATCCCTTCCCCAATATCGCGCCACACCCCTACCCCTTAATTCCCTGGTTGAACTTGATGGACATATGTCTTTTTTCGACCGTACTAACTATGTAACTATGTAACATAACATGGGGGGGTCTCCTGGCTGTTCACACAGGTGTGTCATTGCTGTACATTGACCATGCATTGCTTCTGTGGTATTGCAAAGGCAAAGACAAATGCTTCCAGCCATCCATTGCACTAATGGATTGGTCATCAGCTGGCTGTCTATGTCCCGCATCAATATAGACCAAAGTACAGAGGGTTAGGCTATGCTATAGTGCACCTACCTGATGCATCAGAAGGTGCGAGGCCCTTGCTAAATTCTGTGCACAGACTTTGAGATCTATGCTTTAGACTGTATCTAAACCTGCTCCAACATGGACTGACATTCTGGCCTACTTTCAGCCGATGCGACTTGTCTGTCGCTGAACAGTCGCTTTTTATGTATTCAGCACCTATGTATAATGTTGTAAAAATGCTCTAGAAGCTAAAGTCGCAGAAATGTCACACATATTTGGCCTGCAACTTTCTGTGCGACAAATTCAGACAGGAAAAATCAGTATAAATCCTTAGAAAATTATCCCCCAGTGTCTCCATCTGCTGGCGGTATTGAATAAGCATTGCTGCACTGATGGGGTATGCATTAGACGAAAAAAAAGAAGAAAAAGAAGAATAATACGCCCAGAAAAGAGGCGAAAAGGAGAAAAACGTAAAAAAACGTGAAAAAAAAGTAAGAGGAAGAGAAGGGAAAAAAAGGTGGAAATGGGTTTAAAAGTGATTTCGGCGGAGAAATATATATATATATATATATATATACGCGCACACACACACATATATATAAACGTATTCTCCGTTGAGATATTGCAGCCGCTGCTGTGTCCAGGCCCAGGAGCCTTAGCACTGTGCTGTGATGTCACTCAATACCACTGACATCACTAGGTGTAAACAACATCTCTCCTTTGCTGTGTATGTGACTATGGAGCTGTTTGGTGATGTCGTCTATTATGGCCTTCATAGAAGCAACAGGAGATTGTTGCATCCATCTAGAACCCTCAGAACTACAGTGCTATGATGTCACTCACTTCCACAGGCCTTGCAGAGTGTAAACAACAACAACCCAGCTTTGTTGTGTATGTAACCATAGGGATTGTGATGTCACCTAGAACCTTCACAGCAGCGACAGCTTTATGAGGAGCATCAGCACTGCTCTGCCTGAGCAGAACCATCACCGCCATAGGTTGTCAAATAACCCGGATTTAACCCACACAGGTAAGTCCAATGGGGTGCAGGCATGTCCTCTATGCTTACAGCTTCCCGTGGGTGTTGGTTTGATACCGTTTGGGGACAGCCAAGGAGGCATCTGCAGGCAACAAAGGTAGGTGTGTGCTTGTGTGTGTGTTTCCTATGCAGATCCTAAGCCCAGTGTCACATGCAAGTAGGAGGAGTAAGAAGGGTTCCTGGCAAATCCGGGTTATGGATTGCATTTAAAAAGGCCCCGTGGGAGTGCAATGGGCCCCTGTCTTGCTGCTTAGCAATAATGGTATGGGTTTAGGTTCTGCTGTGTGTACTGGTGGTTGACTGCCCCCCAGCCCAGAGTGTGCATGGAAAATTGTCTGGCAGCCTCCCTGACAGCAAGCAGTGATAGTGCCCATGAAGGGGACCTTGTTGGGCCCGCCCCTTTCACGGTTATCGCTTCTCGGCCTTTTGGCTAAGATCAAGTGTAGTATCTGTTCTTATCAGTTTAATATCTGATACGTCCCCTATCTGGGGACCATATATTAAATGGATTTTTGAGAACGGGGGCCGATTTCGAAGCTTGCTTCCGTCGCCCTATGCATTGACCCGATATGGCAGTATCTTCGGGTACAGTGCACCACCCCCTTACAGGGTTAAAAAGAAAGATTCCTACTTTCATTGCTACCTGCTTGCTGGCTAGCCAGCTAGCCAGCCCTGTGGGCCTTGCTGCTGCTGCTGCTGCTGCTGCAGCCAAAAAACAAAAGGTGGTGCTGCTGCTGCTTCTGCTGCTTCTGCTTGTGTCTGGCCACTGTTGGAGCGTCCAGGCACAGGACTTCTGCTGCTGCTGACTAAATGGCCTCCTTAATTGGATCATTTGAGTAGCCAGCACACCTGTGCAGGTAGGGCATGACATGATAGGCAGCTGCCTTGATAGCGGGTGGGTGCTGAATGTTCCTAATTGACAAAATAAGATTAATGCTTATGAAGAAATATAAAATCTCATCCCTTCCCCAATATCGCGCCACACCCCTACCCCTTAATTCCCTGGTTGAACTTGATGGACATATGTCTTTTTTCGACCGTACTAACTATGTAACTATGTAACATAACATGGGGGGGTCTCCTGGCTGTTCACACAGGTGTGTCATTGCTGTACATTGACCATGCATTGCTTCTGTGGTATTGCAAAGGCAAAGACAAATGCTTCCAGCCATCCATTGCACTAATGGATTGGTCATCAGCTGGCTGTCTATGTCCCGCATCAATATAGACCAAAGTACAGAGGGTTAGGCTATGCTATAGTGCACCTACCTGATGCATCAGAAGGTGCGAGGCCCTTGCTAAATTCTGTGCACAGACTTTGAGATCTATGCTTTAGACTGTATCTAAACCTGCTCCAACATGGACTGACATTCTGGCCTACTTTCAGCCGATGCGACTTGTCTGTCGCTGAACAGTCGCTTTTTATGTATTCAGCACCTATGTATAATGTTGTAAAAATGCTCTAGAAGCTAAAGTCGCAGAAATGTCACACATATTTGGCCTGCAACTTTCTGTGCGACAAATTCAGACAGGAAAAATCAGTATAAATCCTTAGAAAATTATCCCCCAGTGTCTCCATCTGCTGGCGGTATTGAATAAGCATTGCTGCACTGATGGGGTATGCATTAGACGAAAAAAAAGAAGAAAAAGAAGAATAATACGCCCAGAAAAGAGGCGAAAAGGAGAAAAACGTAAAAAAACGTGAAAAAAAAGTAAGAGGAAGAGAAGGGAAAAAAAGGTGGAAATGGGTTTAAAAGTGATTTCGGCGGAGAAATATATATATATATATATATATATATATATATATATATATATATATATATATATATACGCGCACACACACACATATATATAAACGTATTCTCCGTTGAGATATTGCAGCCGCTGCTGTGTCCAGGCCCAGGAGCCTTAGCACTGTGCTGTGATGTCACTCAATACCACTGACATCACTAGGTGTAAACAACATCTCTCCTTTGCTGTGTATGTGACTATGGAGCTGTTTGGTGATGTCGTCTATTATGGCCTTCATAGAAGCAACAGGAGATTGTTGCATCCATCTAGAACCCTCAGAACTACAGTGCTATGATGTCACTCACTTCCACAGGCCTTGCAGAGTGTAAACAACAACAACCCAGCTTTGTTGTGTATGTAACCATAGGGATTGTGATGTCACCTAGAACCTTCACAGCAGCGACAGCTTTATGAGGAGCATCAGCACTGCTCTGCCTGAGCAGAACCATCACCGCCATAGGTTGTCAAATAACCCGGATTTAACCCACACAGGTAAGTCCAATGGGGTGCAGGCATGTCCTCTATGCTTACAGCTTCCCGTGGGTGTTGGTTTGATACTGTTTGGGGACTGCCAAGGAGGCATCTGCAGGCAACAAAGGTAGGTGTGTGCTTGTGTGTGTGTTTCCTATGCAGATCCTAAGCCCAGTGTCACATGCAAGTAGGAGGAGTAAGAAGGGTTCCTGGCAAATCCGGGTTATGGATTGCATTTAAAAAGGCCCCGTGGGAGTGCAATGGGCCCCTGTCTTGCTGCTTAGCAATAATGGTATGGGTTTAGGTTCTGCTGTGTGTACTGGTGGTTGACTGCCCCCCAGCCCAGAGTGTGCATGGAAAATTGTCTGGCAGCCTCCCTGACAGCAAGCAGTGATAGTGCCCATGAAGGGGACCTTGTTGGGCCCGCCCCTTTCACGGTTATCGCTTCTCGGCCTTTTGGCTAAGATCAAGTGTAGTATCTGTTCTTATCAGTTTAATATCTGATACGTCCCCTATCTGGGGACCATATATTAAATGGATTTTTGAGAACGGGGGCCGATTTCGAAGCTTGCTTCCGTCGCCCTATGCATTGACCCGATATGGCAGTATCTTCGGGTACAGTGCACCACCCCCTTACAGGGTTAAAAAGAAAGATTCCTACTTTCATTGCTACCTGCTTGCTGGCTAGCCAGCTAGCCAGCCCTGTGGGCCTTGCTGCTGCTGTTGCTGCTGCAGCCAAAAAACAAAAGGTGGTGCTGCTGCTGCTTCTGCTGCTTCTGCTTGTGTCTGGCCGCTGTTGGAGCGTCCAGGCACAGGACTTCTGCTGCTGCTGACTAAATGGCCTCCTTAATTGGATCATTTGAGTAGCCAGCACACCTGTGCAGGTAGGGCATGACATGATAGGCAGCTGCCTTGATAGCGGGTGGGTGCTGAATGTTCCTAATTGACAAAATAAGATTAATGCTTATGAAGAAATATAAAATCTCATCCCTTCCCCAATATCGCGCCACACCCCTACCCCTTAATTCCCTGGTTGAACTTGATGGACATATGTCTTTTTTCGACCGTACTAACTATGTAACTATGTAACATAACATGGGGGGGTCTCCTGGCTGTTCACACAGGTGTGTCATTGCTGTACATTGACCATGCATTGCTTCTGTGGTATTGCAAAGGCAAAGACAAATGCTTCCAGCCATCCATTGCACTAATGGATTGGTCATCAGCTGGCTGTCTATGTCCCGCATCAATATAGACCAAAGTACAGAGGGTTAGGCTATGCTATAGTGCACCTACCTGATGCATCAGAAGGTGCGAGGCCCTTGCTAAATTCTGTGCACAGACTTTGAGATCTATGCTTTAGACTGTATCTAAACCTGCTCCAACATGGACTGACATTCTGGCCTACTTTCAGCCGATGCGACTTGTCTGTCGCTGAACAGTCGCTTTTTATGTATTCAGCACCTATGTATAATGTTGTAAAAATGCTGTAGAAGCTAAAGTCGCAGAAATGTCACACATATTTGGCCTGCAACTTTCTGTGCGACAAATTCAGACAGGAAAAATCAGTATAAATCCTTAGAAAATTATCCCCCAGTGTCTCCATCTGCTGGCGGTATTGAATAAGCATTGCTGCACTGATGGGGTATGCATTAGACGAAAAAAAAGAAGAAAAAGAAGAATAATACGCCCAGAAAAGAGGCGAAAAGGAGAAAAACGTAAAAAAACGTGAAAAAAAAGTAAGAGGAAGAGAAGGGAAAAAAAGGTGGAAATGGGTTTAAAAGTGATTTCGGCGGAGAAATATATATATATATATATATATATATATATATATATATATATACGCGCACACACACACATATATATAAACGTATTCTCCGTTGAGATATTGCAGCCGCTGCTGTGTCCAGGCCCAGGAGCCTTAGCACTGTGCTGTGATGTCACTCAATACCACTGACATCACTAGGTGTAAACAACATCTCTCCTTTGCTGTGTATGTGACTATGGAGCTGTTTGGTGATGTCGTCTATTATGGCCTTCATAGAAGCAACAGGAGATTGTTGCATCCATCTAGAACCCTCAGAACTACAGTGCTATGATGTCACTCACTTCCACAGGCCTTGCAGAGTGTAAACAACAACAACCCAGCTTTGTTGTGTATGTAACCATAGGGATTGTGATGTCACCTAGAACCTTCACAGCAGCGACAGCTTTATGAGGAGCATCAGCACTGCTCTGCCTGAGCAGAACCATCACCGCCATAGGTTGTCAAATAACCCGGATTTAACCCACACAGGTAAGTCCAATGGGGTGCAGGCATGTCCTCTATGCTTACAGCTTCCCGTGGGTGTTGGTTTGATACCGTTTGGGGACTGCCAAGGAGGCATCTGCAGGCAACAAAGGTAGGTGTGTGCTTGTGTGTGTGTTTCCTATGCAGATCCTAAGCCCAGTGTCACATGCAAGTAGGAGGAGTAAGAAGGGTTCCTGGCAAATCCGGGTTATGGATTGCATTTAAAAAGGCCCCGTGGGAGTGCAATGGGCCCCTGTCTTGCTGCTTAGCAATAATGGTATGGGTTTAGGTTCTGCTGTGTGTACTGGTGGTTGACTGCCCCCCAGCCCAGAGTGTGCATGGAAAATTGTCTGGCAGCCTCCCTGACAGCAAGCAGTGATAGTGCCCATGAAGGGGACCTTGTTGGGCCCGCCCCTTTCACGGTTATCGCTTCTCGGCCTTTTGGCTAAGATCAAGTGTAGTATCTGTTCTTATCAGTTTTCATGCTGGTGGGGATGGGTGCTGCATGGAGGATGCAGGTGTACCAGGGCTTTCCGGGGCTGGTTCTGAGGAATCAGCTCGACGGCTGCCCCGATGTGACCTGTTCCCTCCGGGTCTCGCCATGAGGCTGAGAGGGTCTAGAGCCGAGGTACTTTTGTGCCTCGGGGAGTGGTGACCCCGAGGTGCCGAAACTCACTGGGAGAATAGACTCACTGAGTTGAAGCACGGGCACCATAATCTCTTCACCTTGTGGCACTCACCTCTTGATTCCCGGCCTTCTGGTTAGGATCAGAGAAATTTTTATAGATCCGGCCGGATGTCCGGGCAGTATATCTGCACACATTCACTTATTTATTTCTTTTTTGTCTCACTGTGTCACTTTTTGCATGTTGTGTGTTCACTGGATTTGTCAGGATGCGGTAGCCCTTCTGGGTGTCCCTCCTGGCGGTCTAGGGGAGGTGTGTGTGGCCATTAGGTTCCGCACCTCCCTGCAAACACCCCGGGTACTCCTGCTTTGGCAGGGTACCTACCGTAATCGGCTCTGCGGGCAGATACCTTGGCCAACGCCAAGGGGGATGCCGGGAGCATTTGTGGTCCCCTAGTAGCTTCGGCGAAAAGGGACATCGATCCTGGAACCTCGCAGGCACCTTTTGGTCCGGAGGTGAAGGGTAAGGTTTGTTGGGGGGCCTCTCTCCTATCGGAGAAGGGCTTGCGATAGACCGCATCCTTTGTGCACGTTTTTTTAGTGTAACACGTTTGCACTTTTTCTTGCACTTTGGGTGAATCGAAAGCACGTTTCTCGGCTTTAGATAAAAAAAAAAAAAAAAAATCTGTTCTTATCAGTTTAATATCTGATACGTCCCCTATCTGGGGACCATATATTAAATGGATTTTTGAGAACGGGGGCCAATTTCGAAGCTTGCTTCCGTCGCCCTATGCATTGACCCGATATGGCAGTATCTTCGGGTACAGTGCACCACCCCCTTACAGGGTTAAAAAGAAAGATTCCTACTTTCATTGCTACCTGCTTGCTGGCTAGCCAGCTAGCCAGCCCTGTGGGCCTTGCTGCTGCTGCTGCTGCTGCACCCAAAAAACAAAAGGTGGTGCTGCTGCTGCTTCTGCTGCTTCTGCTTGTGTCTGGCCGCTGTTGGAGCGTCCAGGCACAGGACTTCTGCTGCTGCTGACTAAATGGCCTCCTTAATTGGATCATTTGAGTAGCCAGCACACCTGTGCAGGTAGGGCATGACATGATAGGCAGCTGCCTTGATAGCGGGTGGGTGCTGAATGTTCCTAATTGACAAAATAAGATTAATGCTTATGAAGAAATATAAAATCTCATCCCTTCCCCAATATCGCGCCACACCCCTACCCCTTAATTCCCTGGTTGAACTTGATGGACATATGTCTTTTTTCGACCGTACTAACTATGTAACTATGTAACATAACATGGGGGGGTCTCCTGGCTGTTCACACAGGTGTGTCATTGCTGTACATTGACCATGCATTGCTTCTGTGGTATTGCAAAGGCAAAGACAAATGCTTCCAGCCATCCATTGCACTAATGGATTGGTCATCAGCTGGCTGTCTATGTCCCGCATCAATATAGACCAAAGTACAGAGGGTTAGGCTATGCTATAGTGCACCTACCTGATGCATCAGAAGGTGCGAGGCCCTTGCTAAATTCTGTGCACAGACTTTGAGATCTATGCTTTAGACTGTATCTAAACCTGCTCCAACATGGACTGACATTCTGGCCTACTTTCAGCCGATGCGACTTGTCTGTCGCTGAACAGTCGCTTTTTATGTATTCAGCACCTATGTATAATGTTGTAAAAATGCTCTAGAAGCTAAAGTCGCAGAAATGTCACACATATTTGGCCTGCAACTTTCTGTGCGACAAATTCAGACAGGAAAAATCAGTATAAATCCTTAGAAAATTATCCCCCAGTGTCTCCATCTGCTGGCGGTATTGAATAAGCATTGCTGCACTGATGGGGTATGCATTAGACGAAAAAAAAGAAGAAAAAGAAGAATAATACGCCCAGAAAAGAGGCGAAAAGGAGAAAAACGTAAAAAAACGTGAAAAAAAAGTAAGAGGAAGAGAAGGGAAAAAAAGGTGGAAATGGGTTTAAAAGTGATTTCGGCGGAGAAATATATATATATATATATATATATATATATATATATACGCGCACACACACACATATATATAAACGTATTCTCCGTTGAGATATTGCAGCCGCTGCTGTGTCCAGGCCCAGGAGCCTTAGCACTGTGCTGTGATGTCACTCAATACCACTGACATCACTAGGTGTAAACAACATCTCTCCTTTGCTGTGTATGTGACTATGGAGCTGTTTGGTGATGTCGTCTATTATGGCCTTCATAGAAGCAACAGGAGATTGTTGCATCCATCTAGAACCCTCAGAACTACAGTGCTATGATGTCACTCACTTCCACAGGCCTTGCAGAGTGTAAACAACAACAACCCAGCTTTGTTGTGTATGTAACCATAGGGATTGTGATGTCACCTAGAACCTTCACAGCAGCGACAGCTTTATGAGGAGCATCAGCACTGCTCTGCCTGAGCAGAACCATCACCGCCATAGGTTGTCAAATAACCCGGATTTAACCCACACAGGTAAGTCCAATGGGGTGCAGGCATGTCCTCTATGCTTACAGCTTCCCGTGGGTGTTGGTTTGATACCGTTTGGGGACAGCCAAGGAGGCATCTGCAGGCAACAAAGGTAGGTGTGTGCTTGTGTGTGTGTTTCCTATGCAGATCCTAAGCCCAGTGTCACATGCAAGTAGGAGGAGTAAGAAGGGTTCCTGGCAAATCCGGGTTATGGATTGCATTTAAAAAGGCCCCGTGGGAGTGCAATGGGCCCCTGTCTTGCTGCTTAGCAATAATGGTATGGGTTTAGGTTCTGCTGTGTGTACTGGTGGTTGACTGCCCCCCAGCCCAGAGTGTGCATGGAAAATTGTCTGGCAGCCTCCCTGACAGCAAGCAGTGATAGTGCCCATGAAGGGGACCTTGTTGGGCCCGCCCCTTTCACGGTTATCGCTTCTCGGCCTTTTGGCTAAGATCAAGTGTAGTAATACAGGAGATCTGGTCAGAAGGTACTCGGGTACCCCTCTCCTCGGCCTTGTGGGATCGCCCAGGTTTATTGCCTGGGCTTCACCCACTTGTTGCTATTGGGGAGAGGGCCTAGTCCCAGGGTAACGAGTAGCGATCGCCTCTCAAGACCTTCGGGTGGAGAGAGGTTAGAACCATGGATGATGATCCGGATCCAGGTTCTGTGCCGGCATACGCAAGGATCAAAAACACCGTGAGAGTCATTCTCACGGATGATACCAAAAGGGCGGACGATTTGAAATTCGTAGTAGAGGACGTGCTCGGAGGAGTTTTCGGAATACAGAAGGGCGAGATATTGGCAATCCAGGACTACCCGAAGCGTAAAATTTTTGATGTGACGTTCACACAAAATGGCATCCACAGAGATTTTGTTACCAGAGCTGCTGCGAGTAAAGACAAAAAGCTTCAGGGTGTCCGGATTATTGAGCACGTTCTAGACGATATTAAGCTGGTGGTAGTAAAGATGTATTCCCCTTTCGCCAACCTACACGATGTTGAGTTGTTTTTACAAGTCTATTTTAGTAAGGTTGAGTGCAGAGGAAAAATCATGAACAGCTGTGGCATCTGGACATCTAAGTGGAGATTTCAGGTTACATGCAAAAAAGATGACAGATTGCCAGGGGGAATACAACTACCACCAGCTCGTTTTAAAATAAATAATATGTGTGGCGACCTCTTTTATGCGGGGATGCCAAGCTACTGCAGGAAGTGTCACAGATATGGACACACAAAAGAAAACTGTGAAAGTACATGCAAAAAATGTGGTAGCACACAGCACGAGACAGAGAAATGCACAAGAGGAGGGAGGTGCAATTTCTGTCAACAATTCGGTCACCTTTTCTCCTCTTGTCCCCACAGACATAGGACGGAGCAGCAGTGGCAACCCTGGAGGCAGCAAGGACAGCAACCGGGACACCAGCCGAGGCAAGCAGAGCCAGTGATTACCCCCCCACAAGAGGTAAGCGGTGAGATGGAGAAGGAGAAAGACCCCCCTCAGGCAAAAGGAGGGGACCCTAAAGAGCAGAGGATGGCCAAAAAACGTGCAAGTGGTGAAAAAACTGGCCCCCAGGAGCATGCTGGGTTAAGAGAGGAGCGGACGGCGGCCGAATCCGCTCCTCAGCAACCTCTGGCTCAGGGTCCCCCTGAGAGCGATGATCCGGGTGGAGAGGTGAAGGTTAAAAGGCGGAGGGGCTCCAGAAGACTCTATTCGGAGGCGGTCCAGGGGGAGCCGATGGAAGTACCTGCGGATGCAGGGAACCCAAGTGACGTTCCTCCACAGGTCCCCATAGGGGATACCCCCCCTCCTCCCTGCCAGGAGGAGGTTTCAGGGGTGACCGTCTCTGAGGTACCAGAGACGGAACTAAGTGAACACCCGACCCCTATGGAGGGGCAAGAGGTGGAAGAACCCAATGAGTCTGGAGCCCTGATTGCCAGGATGCCCGAGAACAACTATGCCTCAATCATGATGGAGGAGGGGGGTCGGCTGAGTGATGGTGCCTCCTCTCCTGCTTCCTCTATGCGTACAGTTGAGTCAGATTTTGGGGGGTATGAGGCTTCGGAGGGGGAATCAGAGGTGTAAGACGTTTTCTTGTACATTCCCATGGCTGAGTTGTCCGGTCTGTCCTTGAACGTGAGAAGTGTGAGCGCCAGAGTAAGAAGGGTTGCCCTATTTAATTACTTGTCGGTTTTTGCTGCTTCCGTCCTTTTCCTGCAGGAATGTGGCATCCCGCACAGATTAAATTATAAAGAATATGAAGATGATTGGGTGCACGGTCCATCAGTCTGGTCTGGATCAAATGAATCCAGATCAGCAGGGGTCGCCATACTTTTTAAAAGGAACGTTTTAATTGAGAGTTTTAACGAAATTTTACCAGGCAGAATTTTATTGGTCAGCGCTTTTATTAATGGTTTTAAATGGCAGTTTTTAAATTTTTATGGTTCTCCTGATAAGAATGAAAGAATAAAAATGTTGGAGATTTTACCCCTTTTTATTAACAATTCTAGTCCTCTTGTTTTATCAGGTGATTTTAATTGTATTTTAAGGGGAGAACGCCGTTTTTCGAACGCAGTGAGTAGGAACTATGATAAGACGTCTTTTATGTTAAAAAACTTGATTTTAGATTTTAATCTCACTGATGTTTTAAAAAAATGTAATTTTAACGTACCAGAGGAAGACGGTGTTACCTGGAGCAATGCAAGCTGTAGCTCCAGGATAGATTTTATTTTTTGTTCTTATCAAGTACTGCCTTTTAACTGTGATCTTTTTACCAATGTTTTTTCTGACCATAAATTATTGTATTTTAAAGTTAAAAGTGATTTTAAAAGGAGAACTGGTAGGAATGCCTGGAAGTTAAACGTGTCCCTTTTAGAAGATCCGCAGGTTTTATCAGATTTTATCACCTTTTACAAGGAATGCAGACGAGTAAAAGACCCCAACACTCCCACCAGTATCTGGTGGGGAAAAATGAAACTAAAAATAAAAGAATTTTTTATCCGTGTTGGGGTTAGGAAAGCTAAAGAAAAACGTGAATTTTATAATATCCTAAATACTCGTCTGCAAACCCTGTACAAATTCAGAGCACATGGGATGGAGGTGGAGAAGGAGGTACATGATCTTAAAAAAGAAATAACTAAGTGCCTGGAGCATAAAGGAAAAGAAATTATCTTTAGGTCTCGAATACAGCATCTTGAGGAAAACGAGACCTGCTCCAGGTATTTTTTTAAGAAAATACATGAAAATAGAAGGTTAATAGAAAACATTGAAGGAGTGAATGATGTACAGGGTATTTTAAAAAAGGTGCAAGAGTTTTATGCGGATCTTTTTAATGTAAAACACATTGATGAATGTTTTATGAATGACTCGTTAAAGGAGATCACCAATTTTTTAGATCCTGTCTCACAGTTTTTTTTATTGCAGAATATTTCAGAGCAGGAGATTTTAGAGACCGTCAAGAGTTTTAAAACAGGTAAAGTGCCTGGGCCGGATGGTATACCCATTGAATTTTATGTTACTTTTTATGGTATTTTAAAAGAAGATTTGTTCTCCCTTTTTACGGAAGTCTTTAAGTCTAAAATCCTCCCAGGCTCATGGAAGAAGGGTGATGTCTCCCTGCTATTCAAAAAGGGAGACCGGTCGGAACTCAAAAACTGGAGACCAATCACCCTTCTGAACTGCGACTATAAAATAATGGCGAAACTGTGTGCTAACCGCTTAAAGAACGTAATCCATAAAATAATTCATACAAACCAAGTCTGTGGGGTGCCTGGGAGGAGTTTATGGGAGAACCTAAACCTTTTAAAGGATGTAATTAGCGACACCAAATTAAGAAAAGGAAAGCTGGCGGTTTTATCCATAGATTTTGAAAAAGCTTTCGACAGGGTGTCACATTTTTATCTTTTTAAGGTTTTAGAGAAAATGGGTATACCTGATGGCTTTTTATTGTCTCTTAGAGCTTTTTATGATAACTGTACTAGTAAAATTTTAGTAAATGGTTTTAAGACACAGGGCGTGATTTTAAATTCCGGAGTGAAGCAGGGGTGTCCCTTGTCCCCACTACTCTTCATTTGCGCAATAGAGCCTCTTTTATGTACAATACGAAAGGATAAGCAGATCCATGGAGTCCCCCTGCCAGGAGGAGGGGGACTAGAGGCGAAGGTAGTGGGGTACATGGACGATGTTGCGGTGTTTTGCAGGGACACCCCATCGCTTCAGAAGACGCTAAAACAGATTCAATATTTTAATTGTGCCTCCGGTTTTAAAGTCAATTTTAACAAAAGTAACATTTTAAACATAGGCAGAATGCCTTTGTATGATGTGCCCGTCCCTGTGTCTGAGTCGGTGCAGATTTTAGGTGTCTCCTTTGACGAGTCTAATAATGGTTTTAATAGCTGGGACTTGGTGGCTCAAAAAATAAATAAGAAAATATGTATGTGGAACATGCGAGAACTTACAATGGAAGGGAAGGTTTTAATTACAAAAATGGTGCTTTTACCTATTTTATTGTATTTAAGTCTGGTTTTCCCACCCCCCGAAATGGTTCTAAAGAAAATAACAAAAGCTTGTTTTACTTTCTTTTGGAGTTCTAAGAGCGAAAAATTAAAGAGAGAAATTGTGATAAAACCGAACTCCAGGGGCGGTAAGGATTTTCCAGATTTTAAAGCTTTCCTTTTAATAAAGTTTTTTAGCATGTGTTTTACTACTGTTTTTAAAGATAGCTACTGGTCTTATTTTGTTCGTTTTAATACTGGTTATTTTATGCGGAGGAACGGCTGGTTTTCTACAGTTTTAAGTTGCCCTTATTCTTTGAATTTACCCCCTCAATACATGATTTTAGGAAAAATTTTAAACTTATATAATTTTAAAGGTAAAAGTGTTCAGGATCTGTGCAATAGCAAAAAACTACTAAAGGAAATAAAAGAAACCAGTACCGTGACTCCCATCAAAAATTTTAACGAACAGAAGTGTATACAGATTTGGAAGATGTTGAGTATTAATTATCTTTTTAATTCACAGAAGGACCTGGCCTGGAGCTGCGCACACGAGTGTCTTCCATGCCGGGCATTCCAGCACCGAAGAGGATTATCCAACTCTGCAACCTGCCCGAGGGAGGGATGCCGACAAGAGGAGACCGTGCACCATCTAATATGGACTTGTTTTTACTCGCAGAAAATATGGACAAAGATACTCCCTCTGGTAAAAAGGATAACTGAACTAAAAGACTTAAATATTGCAGTGGTTTTTTATGGTTGCCTGGAATGCCCAACACGGACTCAAGAGACTATTGCATGGAAGATCATAAACTGTGTGAAGGCAGCTCTGTGGAAGGCCAGGAATATTTTATTGTTCAAGCATGAGGTTTTATCTGTGAAGGACATTTTATCTATCTGTTTTTATGAAATGTACCAGTACTATCTTTTAGACAAGAAGAGATTTCCGCTTTTATCTAGAAAATGGTTTTTAAAAGAATGGAATTCTATCTTGTAAAGCCACCAAGTGCCCATTTTATGTTTTAATATGTTGTAAATATGTTATTTATATGTAACTGTATTTATTGACATATTTGCACAACTTTGTTAACATTATTTAATTTTTAATAAAGTTTGCCCCCGTAAGGGTAGTCAAGTTAAAAAAAAAATCTGTTCTTATCAGTTTAATATCTGATACGTCCCCTATCTGGGGACCATATATTAAATGGATTTTTGAGAACGGGGGCCGATTTCGAAGCTTGCTTCCGTCGCCCTATGCATTGACCCGATATGGCAGTATCTTCGGGTACAGTGCACCACCCCCTTACAGGGTTAAAAAGAAAGATTCCTACTTTCATTGCTACCTGCTTGCTGGCTAGCCAGCTAGCCAGCCCTGTGGGCCTTGCTGCTGCTGCTGCTGCAGCCAAAAAACAAAAGGTGGTGCTGCTGCTGCTTCTGCTGCTTCTGCTTGTGTCTGGCCGCTGTTGGAGCGTCCAGGCACAGGACTTCTGCTGCTGCTGACTAAATGGCCTCCTTAATTGGATCATTTGAGTAGCCAGCACACCTGTGCAGGTAGGGCATGACATGATAGGCAGCTGCCTTGATAGCGGGTGGGTGCTGAATGTTCCTAATTGACAAAATAAGATTAATGCTTATGAAGAAATATAAAATCTCATCCCTTCCCCAATATCGCGCCACACCCCTACCCCTTAATTCCCTGGTTGAACTTGATGGACATATGTCTTTTTTCGACCGTACTAACTATGTAACTATGTAACATAACATGGGGGGGTCTCCTGGCTGTTCACACAGGTGTGTCATTGCTGTACATTGACCATGCATTGCTTCTGTGGTATTGCAAAGGCAAAGACAAATGCTTCCAGCCATCCATTGCACTAATGGATTGGTCATCAGCTGGCTGTCTATGTCCCGCATCAATATAGACCAAAGTACAGAGGGTTAGGCTATGCTATAGTGCACCTACCTGATGCATCAGAAGGTGCGAGGCCCTTGCTAAATTCTGTGCACAGACTTTGAGATCTATGCTTTAGACTGTATCTAAACCTGCTCCAACATGGACTGACATTCTGGCCTACTTTCAGCCGATGCGACTTGTCTGTCGCTGAACAGTCGCTTTTTATGTATTCAGCACCTATGTATAATGTTGTAAAAATGCTCTAGAAGCTAAAGTCGCAGAAATGTCACACATATTTGGCCTGCAACTTTCTGTGCGACAAATTCAGACAGGAAAAATCAGTATAAATCCTTAGAAAATTATCCCCCAGTGTCTCCATCTGCTGGCGGTATTGAATAAGCATTGCTGCACTGATGGGGTATGCATTAGACGAAAAAAAAGAAGAAAAAGAAGAATAATACGCCCAGAAAAGAGGCGAAAAGGAGAAAAACGTAAAAAAACGTGAAAAAAAAGTAAGAGGAAGAGAAGGGAAAAAAAGGTGGAAATGGGTTTAAAAGTGATTTCGGCGGAGAAATATATATATATATATATATATATATATATATATATATATATATATATATATATATATATACGCGCACACACACACATATATATAAACGTATTCTCCGTTGAGATATTGCAGCCGCTGCTGTGTCCAGGCCCAGGAGCCTTAGCACTGTGCTGTGATGTCACTCAATACCACTGACATCACTAGGTGTAAACAACATCTCTCCTTTGCTGTGTATGTGACTATGGAGCTGTTTGGTGATGTCGTCTATTATGGCCTTCATAGAAGCAACAGGAGATTGTTGCATCCATCTAGAACCCTCAGAACTACAGTGCTATGATGTCACTCACTTCCACAGGCCTTGCAGAGTGTAAACAACAACAACCCAGCTTTGTTGTGTATGTAACCATAGGGATTGTGATGTCACCTAGAACCTTCACAGCAGCGACAGCTTTATGAGGAGCATCAGCACTGCTCTGCCTGAGCAGAACCATCACCGCCATAGGTTGTCAAATAACCCGGATTTAACCCACACAGGTAAGTCCAATGGGGTGCAGGCATGTCCTCTATGCTTACAGCTTCCCGTGGGTGTTGGTTTGATACCGTTTGGGGACAGCCAAGGAGGCATCTGCAGGCAACAAAGGTAGGTGTGTGCTTGTGTGTGTGTTTCCTATGCAGATCCTAAGCCCAGTGTCACATGCAAGTAGGAGGAGTAAGAAGGGTTCCTGGCAAATCCGGGTTATGGATTGCATTTAAAAAGGCCCCGTGGGAGTGCAATGGGCCCCTGTCTTGCTGCTTAGCAATAATGGTATGGGTTTAGGTTCTGCTGTGTGTACTGGTGGTTGACTGCCCCCCAGCCCAGAGTGTGCATGGAAAATTGTCTGGCAGCCTCCCTGACAGCAAGCAGTGATAGTGCCCATGAAGGGGACCTTGTTGGGCCCGCCCCTTTCACGGTTATCGCTTCTCGGCCTTTTGGCTAAGATCAAGTGTAGTATCTGTTCTTATCAGTTTAATATCTGATACGTCCCCTATCTGGGGACCATATATTAAATGGATTTTTGAGAACGGGGGCCGATTTCGAAGCTTGCTTCCGTCGCCCTATGCATTGACCCGATATGGCAGTATCTTCGGGTACAGTGCACCACCCCCTTACAGGGTTAAAAAGAAAGATTCCTACTTTCATTGCTACCTGCTTGCTGGCTAGACAGCTAGCCAGCCCTGTGGGCCTTGCTGCTGCTGCTGCTGCTGCAGCCAAAAAACAAAAGGTGGTGCTGCTGCTGCTTCTGCTGCTTCTGCTTGTGTCTGGCCGCTGTTGGAGCGTCCAGGCACAGGACTTCTGCTGCTGCTGACTAAATGGCCTCCTTAATTGGATCATTTGAGTAGCCAGCACACCTGTGCAGGTAGGGCATGACATGATAGGCAGCTGCCTTGATAGCGGGTGGGTGCTGAATGTTCCTAATTGACAAAATAAGATTAATGCTTATGAAGAAATATAAAATCTCATCCCTTCCCCAATATCGCGCCACACCCCTACCCCTTAATTCCCTGGTTGAACTTGATGGACATATGTCTTTTTTCGACCGTACTAACTATGTAACTATGTAACATAACATGGGGGGGTCTCCTGGCTGTTCACACAGGTGTGTCATTGCTGTACATTGACCATGCATTGCTTCTGTGGTATTGCAAAGGCAAAGACAAATGCTTCCAGCCATCCATTGCACTAATGGATTGGTCATCAGCTGGCTGTCTATGTCCCGCATCAATATAGACCAAAGTACAGAGGGTTAGGCTATGCTATAGTGCACCTACCTGATGCATCAGAAGGTGCGAGGCCCTTGCTAAATTCTGTGCACAGACTTTGAGATCTATGCTTTAGACTGTATCTAAACCTGCTCCAACATGGACTGACATTCTGGCCTACTTTCAGCCGATGCGACTTGTCTGTCGCTGAACAGTCGCTTTTTATGTATTCAGCACCTATGTATAATGTTGTAAAAATGCTCTAGAAGCTAAAGTCGCAGAAATGTCACACATATTTGGCCTGCAACTTTCTGTGCGACAAATTCAGACAGGAAAAATCAGTATAAATCCTTAGAAAATTATCCCCCAGTGTCTCCATCTGCTGGCGGTATTGAATAAGCATTGCTGCACTGATGGGGTATGCATTAGACGAAAAAAAAGAAGAAAAAGAAGAATAATACGCCCAGAAAAGAGGCGAAAAGGAGAAAAACGTAAAAAAACGTGAAAAAAAAGTAAGAGGAAGAGAAGGGAAAAAAAGGTGGAAATGGGTTTAAAAGTGATTTCGGCGGAGAAATATATATATATATATATATATATATATATATATATATATATACGCGCACACACACACATATATATAAACGTATTCTCCGTTGAGATATTGCAGCCGCTGCTGTGTCCAGGCCCAGGAGCCTTAGCACTGTGCTGTGATGTCACTCAATACCACTGACATCACTAGGTGTAAACAACATCTCTCCTTTGCTGTGTATGTGACTATGGAGCTGTTTGGTGATGTCGTCTATTATGGCCTTCATAGAAGCAACAGGAGATTGTTGCATCCATCTAGAACCCTCAGAACTACAGTGCTATGATGTCACTCACTTCCACAGGCCTTGCAGAGTGTAAACAACAACAACCCAGCTTTGTTGTGTATGTAACCATAGGGATTGTGATGTCACCTAGAACCTTCACAGCAGCGACAGCTTTATGAGGAGCATCAGCACTGCTCTGCCTGAGCAGAACCATCACCGCCATAGGTTGTCAAATAACCCGGATTTAACCCACACAGGTAAGTCCAATGGGGTGCAGGCATGTCCTCTATGCTTACAGCTTCCCGTGGGTGTTGGTTTGATACCGTTTGGGGACAGCCAAGGAGGCATCTGCAGGCAACAAAGGTAGGTGTGTGCTTGTGTGTGTGTTTCCTATGCAGATCCTAAGCCCAGTGTCACATGCAAGTAGGAGGAGTAAGAAGGGTTCCTGGCAAATCCGGGTTATGGATTGCATTTAAAAAGGCCCCGTGGGAGTGCAATGGGCCCCTGTCTTGCTGCTTAGCAATAATGGTATGGGTTTAGGTTCTGCTGTGTGTACTGGTGGTTGACTGCCCCCCAGCCCAGAGTGTGCATGGAAAATTGTCTGGCAGCCTCCCTGACAGCAAGCAGTGATAGTGCCCATGAAGGGGACCTTGTTGGGCCCGCCCCTTTCACGGTTATCGCTTCTCGGCCTTTTGGCTAAGATCAAGTGTAGTATCTGTTCTTATCAGTTTAATATCTGATACGTCCCCTATCTGGGGACCATATATTAAATGGATTTTTGAGAACGGGGGCCGATTTCGAAGCTTGCTTCCGTCGCCCTATGCATTGACCCGATATGGCAGTATCTTCGGGTACAGTGCACCACCCCCTTACAGGGTTAAAAAGAAAGATTCCTACTTTCATTGCTACCTGCTTGCTGGCTAGCCAGCTAGCCAGCCCTGTGGGCCTTGCTGCTGCTGCTGCTGCTGCAGCCAAAAAACAAAAGGTGGTGCTGCTGCTGCTGCTTCTGCTGCTTCTGCTTGTGTCTGGCCGCTGTTGGAGCGTCCAGGCACAGGACTTCTGCTGCTGCTGACTAAATGGCCTCCTTAATTGGATCATTTGAGTAGCCAGCACACCTGTGCAGGTAGGGCATGACATGATAGGCAGCTGCCTTGATAGCGGGTGGGTGCTGAATGTTCCTAATTGACAAAATAAGATTAATGCTTATGAAGAAATATAAAATCTCATCCCTTCCCCAATATCGCGCCACACCCCTACCCCTTAATTCCCTGGTTGAACTTGATGGACATATGTCTTTTTTCGACCGTACTAACTATGTAACTATGTAACATAACATGGGGGGGTCTCCTGGCTGTTCACACAGGTGTGTCATTGCTGTACATTGACCATGCATTGCTTCTGTGGTATTGCAAAGGCAAAGACAAATGCTTCCAGCCATCCATTGCACTAATGGATTGGTCATCAGCTGGCTGTCTATGTCCCGCATCAATATAGACCAAAGTACAGAGGGTTAGGCTATGCTATAGTGCACCTACCTGATGCATCAGAAGGTGCGAGGCCCTTGCTAAATTCTGTGCACAGACTTTGAGATCTATGCTTTAGACTGTATCTAAACCTGCTCCAACATGGACTGACATTCTGGCCTACTTTCAGCCGATGCGACTTGTCTGTCGCTGAACAGTCGCTTTTTATGTATTCAGCACCTATGTATAATGTTGTAAAAATGCTCTAGAAGCTAAAGTCGCAGAAATGTCACACATATTTGGCCTGCAACTTTCTGTGCGACAAATTCAGACAGGAAAAATCAGTATAAATCCTTAGAAAATTATCCCCCAGTGTCTCCATCTGCTGGCGGTATTGAATAAGCATTGCTGCACTGATGGGGTATGCATTAGACGAAAAAAAAGAAGAAAAAGAAGAATAATACGCCCAGAAAAGAGGCGAAAAGGAGAAAAACGTAAAAAAACGTGAAAAAAAAGTAAGAGGAAGAGAAGGGAAAAAAAGGTGGAAATGGGTTTAAAAGTGATTTCGGCGGAGAAATATATATATATATATATATATATATATATATATATATATATATATATACGCGCACACACACACATATATATAAACGTATTCTCCGTTGAGATATTGCAGCCGCTGCTGTGTCCAGGCCCAGGAGCCTTAGCACTGTGCTGTGATGTCACTCAATACCACTGACATCACTAGGTGTAAACAACATCTCTCCTTTGCTGTGTATGTGACTATGGAGCTGTTTGGTGATGTCGTCTATTATGGCCTTCATAGAAGCAACAGGAGATTGTTGCATCCATCTAGAACCCTCAGAACTACAGTGCTATGATGTCACTCACTTCCACAGGCCTTGCAGAGTGTAAACAACAACAACCCAGCTTTGTTGTGTATGTAACCATAGGGATTGTGATGTCACCTAGAACCTTCACAGCAGCGACAGCTTTATGAGGAGCATCAGCACTGCTCTGCCTGAGCAGAACCATCACCGCCATAGGTTGTCAAATAACCCGGATTTAACCCACACAGGTAAGTCCAATGGGGTGCAGGCATGTCCTCTATGCTTACAGCTTCCCGTGGGTGTTGGTTTGATACCGTTTGGGGACAGCCAAGGAGGCATCTGCAGGCAACAAAGGTAGGTGTGTGCTTGTGTGTGTGTTTCCTATGCAGATCCTAAGCCCAGTGTCACATGCAAGTAGGAGGAGTAAGAAGGGTTCCTGGCAAATCCGGGTTATGGATTGCATTTAAAAAGGCCCCGTGGGAGTGCAATGGGCCCCTGTCTTGCTGCTTAGCAATAATGGTATGGGTTTAGGTTCTGCTGTGTGTACTGGTGGTTGACTGCCCCCCAGCCCAGAGTGTGCATGGAAAATTGTCTGGCAGCCTCCCTGACAGCAAGCAGTGATAGTGCCCATGAAGGGGACCTTGTTGGGCCCGCCCCTTTCACGGTTATCGCTTCTCGGCCTTTTGGCTAAGATCAAGTGTAGTATCTGTTCTTATCAGTTTTCATGCTGGTGGGGATGGGTGCTGCATGGAGGATGCAGGTGTACCAGGGCTTTCCGGGGCTGGTTCTGAGGAATCAGCTCGACGGCTGCCCCGATGTGACCTGTTCCCTCCGGGTCTCGCCATGAGGCTGAGAGGGTCTAGAGCCGAGGTACTTTTGTGCCTCGGGGAGTGGTGACCCCGAGGTGCCGAAACTCACTGGGAGAATAGACTCACTGAGTTGAAGCACGGGCACCATAATCTCTTCACCTTGTGGCACTCACCTCTTGATTCCCGGCCTTCTGGCTAGGATCAGAGAAATTTTTATTGATCCGGCCGGATGTCCGGGCAGTATATCTGCACACATTCACTTATTTATTTCTTTTTTGTCTCACTGTGTCACCTTTTGCGTGTTGTGTGTTCACAGGATTGGTCAGGATGCGGTAGCCCTTCTGGGTGTCCCTCCTGGCGGTCTAGGGGAGGTGTGTGTGGCCATTAGGTTCCGCACCTCCCTGCAAACACCCCGGGTACTCCTGCTTTGGCAGGGTACCTACCGTAATCGGCTCTGCGGGCAGATACCTTGGCTAACGCCAAGGGGGATGCCGGGAGCATTTGTGGTCCCCTAGTAGCTTCGGCGAAAAGGGACATCGAACCTGGAACCTCGCAGGTACCATTTGGTCCGGAGGCGAAGGGTAAGGTTTGTTGGGGGGCCTCTCTCCTATCGGAGAAGGGCTTGCGATAGACCGCATCCTTTGTGCACGTTTTTTTAGTGTAACACGTTTGCACTTTTTCTTGCACTTTGGGTGAATCGAAAGCACGTTCCTCGGCTTTAGATAAAAAAAAAAAAAAAAAAAATCTGTTCTTATCAGTTTAATATCTGATACGTCCCCTATCTGGGGACCATATATTAAATGGATTTTTGAGAACGGGGGCCGATTTCGAAGCTTGCTTCCGTCGCCCTATGCATTGACCCGATATGGCAGTATCTTCGGGTACAGTGCACCACCCCCTTACAGGGTTAAAAAGAAAGATTCCTACTTTCATTGCTACCTGCTTGCTGGCTAGCCAGCTAGCCAGCCCTGTGGGCCTTGCTGCTGCTGCTGCTGCTGCAGCCAAAAAACAAAAGGTGGTGCTGCTGCTGCTTCTGCTGCTTCTGCTTGTGTCTGGCCGCTGTTGGAGCGTCCAGGCACAGGACTTCTGCTGCTGCTGACTAAATGGCCTCCTTAATTGGATCATTTGAGTAGCCAGCACACCTGTGCAGGTAGGGCATGACATGATAGGCAGCTGCCTTGATAGCGGGTGGGTGCTGAATGTTCCTAATTGACAAAATAAGATTAATGCTTATGAAGAAATATAAAATCTCATCCCTTCCCCAATATCGCGCCACACCCCTACCCCTTAATTCCCTGGTTGAACTTGATGGACATATGTCTTTTTTCGACCGTACTAACTATGTAACTATGTAACATAACATGGGGGGGTCTCCTGGCTGTTCACACAGGTGTGTCATTGCTGTACATTGACCATGCATTGCTTCTGTGGTATTGCAAAGGCAAAGACAAATGCTTCCAGCCATCCATTGCACTAATGGATTGGTCATCAGCTGGCTGTCTATGTCCCGCATCAATATAGACCAAAGTACAGAGGGTTAGGCTATGCTATAGTGCACCTACCTGATGCATCAGAAGGTGCGAGGCCCTTGCTAAATTCTGTGCACAGACTTTGAGATCTATGCTTTAGACTGTATCTAAACCTGCTCCAACATGGACTGACATTCTGGCCTACTTTCAGCCGATGCGACTTGTCTGTCGCTGAACAGTCGCTTTTTATGTATTCAGCACCTATGTATAATGTTGTAAAAATGCTCTAGAAGCTAAAGTCGCAGAAATGTCACACATATTTGGCCTGCAACTTTCTGTGCGACAAATTCAGACAGGAAAAATCAGTATAAATCCTTAGAAAATTATCCCCCAGTGTCTCCATCTGCTGGCGGTATTGAATAAGCATTGCTGCACTGATGGGGTATGCATTAGACGAAAAAAAAGAAGAAAAAGAAGAATAATACGCCCAGAAAAGAGGCGAAAAGGAGAAAAACGTAAAAAAACGTGAAAAAAAAGTAAGAGGAAGAGAAGGGAAAAAAAGGTGGAAATGGGTTTAAAAGTGATTTCGGCGGAGAAATATATATATATATATATATATATATATATATATATATATATATATATACGCGCACACACACACATATATATAAACGTATTCTCCGTTGAGATATTGCAGCCGCTGCTGTGTCCAGGCCCAGGAGCCTTAGCACTGTGCTGTGATGTCACTCAATACCACTGACATCACTAGGTGTAAACAACATCTCTCCTTTGCTGTGTATGTGACTATGGAGCTGTTTGGTGATGTCGTCTATTATGGCCTTCATAGAAGCAACAGGAGATTGTTGCATCCATCTAGAACCCTCAGAACTACAGTGCTATGATGTCACTCACTTCCACAGGCCTTGCAGAGTGTAAACAACAACAACCCAGCTTTGTTGTGTATGTAACCATAGGGATTGTGATGTCACCTAGAACCTTCACAGCAGCGACAGCTTTATGAGGAGCATCAGCACTGCTCTGCCTGAGCAGAACCATCACCGCCATAGGTTGTCAAATAACCCGGATTTAACCCACACAGGTAAGTCCAATGGGGTGCAGGCATGTCCTCTATGCTTACAGCTTCCCGTGGGTGTTGGTTTGATACCGTTTGGGGACAGCCAAGGAGGCATCTGCAGGCAACAAAGGTAGGTGTGTGCTTGTGTGTGTGTTTCCTATGCAGATCCTAAGCCCAGTGTCACATGCAAGTAGGAGGAGTAAGAAGGGTTCCTGGCAAATCCGGGTTATGGATTGCATTTAAAAAGGCCCCGTGGGAGTGCAATGGGCCCCTGTCTTGCTGCTTAGCAATAATGGTATGGGTTTAGGTTCTGCTGTGTGTACTGGTGGTTGACTGCCCCCCAGCCCAGAGTGTGCATGGAAAATTGTCTGGCAGCCTCCCTGACAGCAAGCAGTGATAGTGCCCATGAAGGGGACCTTGTTGGGCCCGCCCCTTTCACGGTTATCGCTTCTCGGCCTTTTGGCTAAGATCAAGTGTAGTATCTGTTCTTATCAGTTTAATATCTGATACGTCCCCTATCTGGGGACCATATATTAAATGGATTTTTGAGAACGGGGGCCGATTTCGAAGCTTGCTTCCGTCGCCCTATGCATTGACCCGATATGGCAGTATCTTCGGGTACAGTGCACCACCCCCTTACAGGGTTAAAAAGAAAGATTCCTACTTTCATTGCTACCTGCTTGCTGGCTAGCCAGCTAGCCAGCCCTGTGGGCCTTGCTGCTGCTGCTGCTGCTGCAGCCAAAAAACAAAAGGTGGTGCTGCTGCTGCTTCTGCTGCTTCTGCTTGTGTCTGGCCGCTGTTGGAGCGTCCAGGCACAGGACTTCTGCTGCTGCTGACTAAATGGCCTCCTTAATTGGATCATTTGAGTAGCCAGCACACCTGTGCAGGTAGGGCATGACATGATAGGCAGCTGCCTTGATAGCGGGTGGGTGCTGAATGTTCCTAATTGACAAAATAAGATTAATGCTTATGAAGAAATATAAAATCTCATCCCTTCCCCAATATCGCGCCACACCCCTACCCCTTAATTCCCTGGTTGAACTTGATGGACATATGTCTTTTTTCGACCGTACTAACTATGTAACTATGTAACATAACATGGGGGGGTCTCCTGGCTGTTCACACAGGTGTGTCATTGCTGTACATTGACCATGCATTGCTTCTGTGGTATTGCAAAGGCAAAGACAAATGCTTCCAGCCATCCATTGCACTAATGGATTGGTCATCAGCTGGCTGTCTATGTCCCGCATCAATATAGACCAAAGTACAGAGGGTTAGGCTATGCTATAGTGCACCTACCTGATGCATCAGAAGGTGCGAGGCCCTTGCTAAATTCTGTGCACAGACTTTGAGATCTATGCTTTAGACTGTATCTAAACCTGCTCCAACATGGACTGACATTCTGGCCTACTTTCAGCCGATGCGACTTGTCTGTCGCTGAACAGTCGCTTTTTATGTATTCAGCACCTATGTATAATGTTGTAAAAATGCTCTAGAAGCTAAAGTCGCAGAAATGTCACACATATTTGGCCTGCAACTTTCTGTGCGACAAATTCAGACAGGAAAAATCAGTATAAATCCTTAGAAAATTATCCCCCAGTGTCTCCATCTGCTGGCGGTATTGAATAAGCATTGCTGCACTGATGGGGTATGCATTAGACGAAAAAAAAGAAGAAAAAGAAGAATAATACGCCCAGAAAAGAGGCGAAAAGGAGAAAAACGTAAAAAAAACGTGAAAAAAAAGTAAGAGGAAGAGAAGGGAAAAAAAGGTGGAAATGGGTTTAAAAGTGATTTCGGCGGAGAAATATATATATATATATATATATATATATATATATATATATATATATACGCGCACACACACACATATATATAAACGTATTCTCCGTTGAGATATTGCAGCCGCTGCTGTGTCCAGGCCCAGGAGCCTTAGCACTGTGCTGTGATGTCACTCAATACCACTGACATCACTAGGTGTAAACAACATCTCTCCTTTGCTGTGTATGTGACTATGGAGCTGTTTGGTGATGTCGTCTATTATGGCCTTCATAGAAGCAACAGGAGATTGTTGCATCCATCTAGAACCCTCAGAACTACAGTGCTATGATGTCACTCACTTCCACAGGCCTTGCAGAGTGTAAACAACAACAACCCAGCTTTGTTGTGTATGTAACCATAGGGATTGTGATGTCACCTAGAACCTTCACAGCAGCGACAGCTTTATGAGGAGCATCAGCACTGCTCTGCCTGAGCAGAACCATCACCGCCATAGGTTGTCAAATAACCCGGATTTAACCCACACAGGTAAGTCCAATGGGGTGCAGGCATGTCCTCTATGCTTACAGCTTCCCGTGGGTGTTGGTTTGATACCGTTTGGGGACAGCCAAGGAGGCATCTGCAGGCAACAAAGGTAGGTGTGTGCTTGTGTGTGTGTTTCCTATGCAGATCCTAAGCCCAGTGTCACATGCAAGTAGGAGGAGTAAGAAGGGTTCCTGGCAAATCCGGGTTATGGATTGCATTTAAAAAGGCCCCGTGGGAGTGCAATGGGCCCCTGTCTTGCTGCTTAGCAATAATGGTATGGGTTTAGGTTCTGCTGTGTGTACTGGTGGTTGACTGCCCCCCAGCCCAGAGTGTGCATGGAAAATTGTCTGGCAGCCTCCCTGACAGCAAGCAGTGATAGTGCCCATGAAGGGGACCTTGTTGGGCCCGCCCCTTTCACGGTTATCGCTTCTCGGCCTTTTGGCTAAGATCAAGTGTAGTATCTGTTCTTATCAGTTTAATATCTGATACGTCCCCTATCTGGGGACCATATATTAAATGGATTTTTGAGAACGGGGGCCGATTTCGAAGCTTGCTTCCGTCGCCCTATGCATTGACCCGATATGGCAGTATCTTCGGGTACAGTGCACCACCCCCTTACAGGGTTAAAAAGAAAGATTCCTACTTTCATTGCTACCTGCTTGCTGGCTAGCCAGCTAGCCAGCCCTGTGGGCCTTGCTGCTGCTGCTGCAGCCAAAAAACAAAAGGTGGTGCTGCTGCTGCTTCTGCTGCTTCTGCTTGTGTCTGGCCGCTGTTGGAGTGTCCAGGCACAGGACTTCTGCTGCTGCTGACTAAATGGCCTCCTTAATTGGATCATTTGAGTAGCCAGCACACCTGTGCAGGTAGGGCATGACATGATAGGCAGCTGCCTTGATAGCGGGTGGGTGCTGAATGTTCCTAATTGACAAAATAAGATTAATGCTTATGAAGAAATATAAAATCTCATCCCTTCCCCAATATCGCGCCACACCCCTACCCCTTAATTCCCTGGTTGAACTTGATGGACATATGTCTTTTTTCGACCGTACTAACTATGTAACTATGTAACATAACATGGGGGGGGTCTCCTGGCTGTTCACACAGGTGTGTCATTGCTGTACATTGACCATGCATTGCTTCTGTGGTATTGCAAAGGCAAAGACAAATGCTTCCAGCCATCCATTGCACTAATGGATTGGTCATCAGCTGGCTGTCTATGTCCCGCATCAATATAGACCAAAGTACAGAGGGTTAGGCTATGCTATAGTGCACCTACCTGATGCATCAGAAGGTGCGAGGCCCTTGCTAAATTCTGTGCACAGACTTTGAGATCTATGCTTTAGACTGTATCTAAACCTGCTCCAACATGGACTGACATTCTGGCCTACTTTCAGCCGATGCGACTTGTCTGTCGCTGAACAGTCGCTTTTTATGTATTCAGCACCTATGTATAATGTTGTAAAAATGCTCTAGAAGCTAAAGTCGCAGAAATGTCACACATATTTGGCCTGCAACTTTCTGTGCGACAAATTCAGACAGGAAAAATCAGTATAAATCCTTAGAAAATTATCCCCCAGTGTCTCCATCTGCTGGCGGTATTGAATAAGCATTGCTGCACTGATGGGGTATGCATTAGACGAAAAAAAAGAAGAAAAAGAAGAATAATACGCCCAGAAAAGAGGCGAAAAGGAGAAAAACGTAAAAAAACGTGAAAAAAAAGTAAGAGGAAGAGAAGGGAAAAAAAGGTGGAAATGGGTTTAAAAGTGATTTCGGCGGAGAAATATATATATATATATATATATATATATATATATATATATATACGCGCACACACACACATATATATAAACGTATTCTCCGTTGAGATATTGCAGCCGCTGCTGTGTCCAGGCCCAGGAGCCTTAGCACTGTGCTGTGATGTCACTCAATACCACTGACATCACTAGGTGTAAACAACATCTCTCCTTTGCTGTGTATGTGACTATGGAGCTGTTTGGTGATGTCGTCTATTATGGCCTTCATAGAAGCAACAGGAGATTGTTGCATCCATCTAGAACCCTCAGAACTACAGTGCTATGATGTCACTCACTTCCACAGGCCTTGCAGAGTGTAAACAACAACAACCCAGCTTTGTTGTGTATGTAACCATAGGGATTGTGATGTCACCTAGAACCTTCACAGCAGCGACAGCTTTATGAGGAGCATCAGCACTGCTCTGCCTGAGCAGAACCATCACCGCCATAGGTTGTCAAATAACCCGGATTTAACCCACACAGGTAAGTCCAATGGGGTGCAGGCATGTCCTCTATGCTTACAGCTTCCCGTGGGTGTTGGTTTGATACCGTTTGGGGACAGCCAAGGAGGCATCTGCAGGCAACAAAGGTAGGTGTGTGCTTGTGTGTGTGTTTCCTATGCAGATCCTAAGCCCAGTGTCACATGCAAGTAGGAGGAGTAAGAAGGGTTCCTGGCAAATCCGGGTTATGGATTGCATTTAAAAAGGCCCCGTGGGAGTGCAATGGGCCCCTGTCTTGCTGCTTAGCAATAATGGTATGGGTTTAGGTTCTGCTGTGTGTACTGGTGGTTGACTGCCCCCCAGCCCAGAGTGTGCATGGAAAATTGTCTGGCAGCCTCCCTGACAGCAAGCAGTGATAGTGCCCATGAAGGGGACCTTGTTGGGCCCGCCCCTTTCACGGTTATCGCTTCTCGGCCTTTTGGCTAAGATCAAGTGTAGTATCTGTTCTTATCAGTTTAATATCTGATACGTCCCCTATCTGGGGACCATATATTAAATGGATTTTTGAGAACGGGGGCCGATTTCGAAGCTTGCTTCCGTCGCCCTATGCATTGACCCGATATGGCAGTATCTTCGGGTACAGTGCACCACCCCCTTACAGGGTTAAAAAGAAAGATTACTACTTTCATTGCTACCTGCTTGCTGGCTAGCCAGCTAGCCAGCCCTGTGGGCCTTGCTGCTGCTGCTGCTGCTGCTGCTGCAGCCAAAAAACAAAAGGTGGTGCTGCTGCTGCTTCTGCTGCTTCTGCTTGTGTCTGGCCGCTGTTGGAGCGTCCAGGCACAGGACTTCTGCTGCTGCTGACTAAATGGCCTCCTTAATTGGATCATTTGAGTAGCCAGCACACCTGTGCAGGTAGGGCATGACATGATAGGCAGCTGCCTTGATAGCGGGTGGGTGCTGAATGTTCCTAATTGACAAAATAAGATTAATGCTTATGAAGAAATATAAAATCTCATCCCTTCCCCAATATCGCGCCACACCCCTACCCCTTAATTCCCTGGTTGAACTTGATGGACATATGTCTTTTTTCGACCGTACTAACTATGTAACTATGTAACATAACATGGGGGGGTCTCCTGGCTGTTCACACAGGTGTGTCATTGCTGTACATTGACCATGCATTGCTTCTGTGGTATTGCAAAGGCAAAGACAAATGCTTCCAGCCATCCATTGCACTAATGGATTGGTCATCAGCTGGCTGTCTATGTCCCGCATCAATATAGACCAAAGTACAGAGGGTTAGGCTATGCTATAGTGCACCTACCTGATGCATCAGAAGGTGCGAGGCCCTTGCTAAATTCTGTGCACAGACTTTGAGATCTATGCTTTAGACTGTATCTAAACCTGCTCCAACATGGACTGACATTCTGGCCTACTTTCAGCCGATGCGACTTGTCTGTCGCTGAACAGTCGCTTTTTATGTATTCAGCACCTATGTATAATGTTGTAAAAATGCTCTAGAAGCTAAAGTCGCAGAAATGTCACACATATTTGGCCTGCAACTTTCTGTGCGACAAATTCAGACAGGAAAAATCAGTATAAATCCTTAGAAAATTATCCCCCAGTGTCTCCATCTGCTGGCGGTATTGAATAAGCATTGCTGCACTGATGGGGTATGCATTAGACGAAAAAAAAGAAGAAAAAGAAGAATAATACGCCCAGAAAAGAGGCGAAAAGGAGAAAAACGTAAAAAAACGTGAAAAAAAAGTAAGAGGAAGAGAAGGGAAAAAAAGGTGGAAATGGGTTTAAAAGTGATTTCGGCGGAGAAATATATATATATATATATATATATATATATATACGCGCACACACACACATATATATAAACGTATTCTCCATTGAGATATTGCAGCCGCTGCTGTGTCCAGGCCCAGGAGCCTTAGCACTGTGCTGTGATGTCACTCAATACCACTGACATCACTAGGTGTAAACAACATCTCTCCTTTGCTGTGTATGTGACTATGGAGCTGTTTGGTGATGTCGTCTATTATGGCCTTCATAGAAGCAACAGGAGATTGTTGCATCCATCTAGAACCCTCAGAACTACAGTGCTATGATGTCACTCACTTCCACAGGCCTTGCAGAGTGTAAACAACAACAACCCAGCTTTGTTGTGTATGTAACCATAGGGATTGTGATGTCACCTAGAACCTTCACAGCAGCGACAGCTTTATGAGGAGCATCAGCACTGCTCTGCCTGAGCAGAACCATCACCGCCATAGGTTGTCAAATAACCCGGATTTAACCCACACAGGTAAGTCCAATGGGGTGCAGGCATGTCCTCTATGCTTACAGCTTCCCCTGGGTGTTGGTTTGATACCGTTTGGGGACAGCCAAGGAGGCATCTGCAGGCAACAAAGGTAGGTGTGTGCTTGTGTGTGTGTTTCCTATGCAGATCCTAAGCCCAGTGTCACATGCAAGTAGGAGGAGTAAGAAGGGTTCCTGGCAAATCCGGGTTATGGATTGCATTTAAAAAGGCCCCGTGGGAGTGCAATGGGCCCCTGTCTTGCTGCTTAGCAATAATGGTATGGGTTTAGGTTCTGCTGTGTGTACTGGTGGTTGACTGCCCCCCAGCCCAGAGTGTGCATGGAAAATTGTCTGGCAGCCTCCCTGACAGCAAGCAGTGATAGTGCCCATGAAGGGGACCTTGTTGGGCCCGCCCCTTTCACGGTTATCGCTTCTCGGCCTTTTGGCTAAGATCAAGTGTAGTATCTGTTCTTATCAGTTTAATATCTGATACGTCCCCTATCTGGGGACCATATATTAAATGGATTTTTGAGAACGGGGGCCGATTTCGAAGCTTGCTTCCGTCGCCCTATGCATTGACCCGATATGGCAGTATCTTCGGGTACAGTGCACCACCCCCTTACAGGGTTAAAAAGAAAGATTCCTACTTTCATTGCTACCTGCTTGCTGGCTAGCCAGCTAGCCAGCCCTGTGGGCCTTGCTGCTGCTGCTGCTGCTGCAGCCAAAAAACAAAAGGTGGTGCTGCTGCTGCTTCTGCTGCTTCTGCTTGTGTCTGGCCGCTGTTGGAGCGTCCAGGCACAGGACTTCTGCTGCTGCTGACTAAATGGCCTCCTTAATTGGATCATTTGAGTAGCCAGCACACCTGTGCAGGTAGGGCATGACATGATAGGCAGCTGCCTTGATAGCGGGTGGGTGCTGAATGTTCCTAATTGACAAAATAAGATTAATGCTTATGAAGAAATATAAAATCTCATCCCTTCCCCAATATCGCGCCACACCCCTACCCCTTAATTCCCTGGTTGAACTTGATGGACATATGTCTTTTTTCGACCGTACTAACTATGTAACTATGTAACATAACATGGGGGGGTCTCCTGGCTGTTCACACAGGTGTGTCATTGCTGTACATTGACCATGCATTGCTTCTGTGGTATTGCAAAGGCAAAGACAAATGCTTCCAGCCATCCATTGCACTAATGGATTGGTCATCAGCTGGCTGTCTATGTCCCGCATCAATATAGACCAAAGTACAGAGGGTTAGGCTATGCTATAGTGCACCTACCTGATGCATCAGAAGGTGCGAGGCCCTTGCTAAATTCTGTGCACAGACTTTGAGATCTATGCTTTAGACTGTATCTAAACCTGCTCCAACATGGACTGACATTCTGGCCTACTTTCAGCCGATGTGACTTGTCTGTCGCTGAACAGTCGCTTTTTATGTATTCAGCACCTATGTATAATGTTGTAAAAATGCTCTAGAAGCTAAAGTCGCAGAAATGTCACACATATTTGGCCTGCAACTTTCTGTGCGACAAATTCAGACAGGAAAAATCAGTATAAATCCTTAGAAAATTATCCCCCAGTGTCTCCATCTGCTGGCGGTATTGAATAAGCATTGCTGCACTGATGGGGTATGCATTAGACGAAAAAAAAGAAGAAAAAGAAGAATAATACGCCCAGAAAAGAGGCGAAAAGGAGAAAAACGTAAAAAAACGTGAAAAAAAAGTAAGAGGAAGAGAAGGGAAAAAAAGGTGGAAATGGGTTTAAAAGTGATTTCGGCGGAGAAATATATATATATATATATATATATATATATATATATATATATACGCGCACACACACACATATATATAAACGTATTCTCCGTTGAGATATTGCAGCCGCTGCTGTGTCCAGGCCCAGGAGCCTTAGCACTGTGCTGTGATGTCACTCAATACCACTGACATCACTAGGTGTAAACAACATCTCTCCTTTGCTGTGTATGTGACTATGGAGCTGTTTGGTGATGTCGTCTATTATGGCCTTCATAGAAGCAACAGGAGATTGTTGCATCCATCTAGAACCCTCAGAACTACAGTGCTATGATGTCACTCACTTCCACAGGCCTTGCAGAGTGTAAACAACAACAACCCAGCTTTGTTGTGTATGTAACCATAGGGATTGTGATGTCACCTAGAACCTTCACAGCAGCGACAGCTTTATGAGGAGCATCAGCACTGCTCTGCCTGAGCAGAACCATCACCGCCATAGGTTGTCAAATAACCCGGATTTAACCCACACAGGTAAGTCCAATGGGGTGCAGGCATGTCCTCTATGCTTACAGCTTCCCGTGGGTGTTGGTTTGATACCGTTTGGGGACAGCCAAGGAGGCATCTGCAGGCAACAAAGGTAGGTGTGTGCTTGTGTGTGTGTTTCCTATGCAGATCCTAAGCCCAGTGTCACATGCAAGTAGGAGGAGTAAGAAGGGTTCCTGGCAAATCCGGGTTAGGGATTGCATTTAAAAAGGCCCCGTGGGAGTGCAATGGGCCCCTGTCTTGCTGCTTAGCAATAATGGTATGGGTTTAGGTTCTGCTGTGTGTACTGGTGGTTGACTGCCCCCCAGCCCAGAGTGTGCATGGAAAATTGTCTGGCAGCCTCCCTGACAGCAAGCAGTGATAGTGCCCATGAAGGGGACCTTGTTGGGCCCGCCCCTTTCACGGTTATCGCTTCTCGGCCTTTTGGCTAAGATCAAGTGTAGTATCTGTTCTTATCATGGGGAGATACCATGATCGCTACGGTCTGAAGAACTCCAAGCATTGTGGTAGAGATTTTGCGTAGTACGATTGCAGTACTTTTCGTTCTTATTAGAACCGCATTTCTCTAGAGCATACCACCTGAAGATCGTCTCCTGCCTGCCTCGGAACATCTGAAGAAGGAGAAGATCTTGAAGACTGCAGCTCCGGAAGAAGCCGACGAAGAACCTGGAAGAAGGGAATCGGCGGTGAATTCCGGAACAGCGGCGAAGAGGAAGGCGGCGCAGAATCTTTTCGAAGAAACTCGCTGCCTCTGGACAAGGATTTGCATAGCTCCTCCCACCGGGACCGGATCTGCATAGCTCCTCCCACCCGGGAAAGAAGACTTTGCGAAGCCTCTCTCCACAAGCAAGCAAGGAAGCGGAAAAGAGCCTGCTGGAAGAAGCCATGGCCTCAACCAGCAAGTCCACCCAGGAGGCTGCAGGGCAAGGCCTGGAGGTCCAGCCCCAACCACAGCAAGCTTCAACCTCCACCACGGCAAGGCAGAAGGGCGGCAGAATTCCTAACCTGGAAGCTCCAACCCTGGAGCCCTGGATGAGGCAGACTGTTGCCTTGAAGCTCAAGCCCGTGGACGGAAGGGTGCCGGACATGTCCCACGACGTGTTCTGCAAGAAGATGCTGGCGGATCAAGGCTTCCCCACGGCTGACACCCTGGGAATAGCAACCTTCTTTTCGGGAATCTTCTACATCACCTTTGCCACCATTGGGACCTGTAGAAGATACTGGGAGGTGGTGAAAGCGGCGAGTCCCGAATCCCCTTTCTCTCGCTTTGTGGGCAACTGCCTTATTCAAAGAGAGGAGAGGCGGGTGACGGTCTCAATGCGGAACCCACACACCCCAGGCACGGACATCTCGACCTTCCTGAAGCGCTTCTGCACCGTGGTGAGAGAGCCCACCCGCATCCTGAACTCACTCGGATACTGGACCTGCAAGTGGTCTGTGGTCGTCAGACTCAACAAGAACCCTGCTTCTCCAGACGGACTACAGCACCTGCCAACGACATTTTCCTTGGGCAACTCCACAGGACTTATCTTCTACCCGGACATGCCGCAGACCTGCAGGAGATGTGGCAAGATGGGCCACGAGGGCAAGGACTGTACGGAGGATGCCTGCAGGTATTGCCGTGTGACAGGTCACACGACCAAGGACTGCCCCAAGAGCAAGACCTGCAACCTCTGCGGACTGGCAGCCCACAGCTACAAGGACTGCCCCCAGAGGGAGAGAACATGGGCATCTGTGGCAGCGAGAGCACCGAAGCCAGCCCCAGCTCCGGAGCCAACACCACGGATGGCCAAGCCGACCAAGGAGGGTAAGAAGGCGAAAGCCACCACCCCTGCCCCGTCCCGCCCCTCCCCTGCCCCTCCCGCCCCATCCCCTGCCCCTCCCGCCCCATCTCCTGCCCCATCCCGCCCCACCCCTGCCCCATCCCGTCCCACCCCTGCCCCATCCCGTCCCACCCCTGCCCCTCCTGCCCCATCCCGTCCCACCCCTGCCCCTCCTACCCCATCCCGTCCCACCCCTGCCCCTCCTGCCCCATCCCGCCCCACCCCTGCCCCCCGTACCCCACCCCGGCCCACCCCTGCCCCGTCCTCCCCTGCCCGGCCCACCCCTGCCCCGTCCTCCCCTGCCCGGCCCACCCCTGCCCCGTCCTCCCCTGCCCGGGCACTCTCTCCTGCCCCCCGCCCCACCCAGCCTCCTTTCTCTCCTGGCCCAGCAGCACCTAACCCCCCTCCAGCTGCTGGTGCCCGCCCTTCGGAGGACTTTCCTGTGCTTCCTCCCCCAGGTACCATACAGAGGAAGAGGAAAGGAAGGGACAACGTATCAGAAGAGTCCCACAAAAGAAAGATAATCGAGACCTGCGAGACCCCTCAAGCTTCAGATGAGGAGGAGGAGATGGAGCAGGTCTGCGAGAGCCTTGAGGCTTCAGAAGGAGAGGAGGTGATGGAGCAGGCCCAAGTGGAGCAGGGCCAAGCAGAGCCAGTCCAAGCTCAATCTATGGAGGAGCTGCTGCAGGACCCAGAGGTTAAGAAAATCCTGGACACTCCGTCCAACACGGTCTACGACGAGTTCTTGGAAGGGCGCTACGAGAAGCCACAGGAGCCGACAGGCGCCAGAGAAGAGGACCCGTCCGACCAGACTGGTAACTAGTATCAGAACTAACCTCTCTTTTTATTCCCATGGCTGATCTCAACATCTTCTGCATTAATGTGAGGAGTATCAGAGCTTGGTTTAGATTTCAGACTGTTCTTACGTTCTTAGATTCCCAGAGGTGTGATGTTTACATGTTGCAGGAATGTGCTTTGTCTGCTTCTAGGTCTTACAACCATCTGGCCAGGCAGTGGCCTCACGGCCCTTCCTACTGGTCTGGTGGGGGCGACAATAGGTCTGCGGGGGTGGCCATCCTGATCAGGGGAGGTAACTTTGCACTTGATTCCGTCCGGGAGCTCGTCTGTGGCAGACTTCTTGTCGCAGACGGTTCCTGGGCGGGTGAGCCCGTGCGGCTCATCAACGTGTATGCCTCCCCTGAGAGGGATGTCCGACTGGAGGTTCTCCAGGCCCTGCGGGCTGAACTCGCCACCACTAGAGCAGTAGTGTTGGGTGGTGACTTCAACTGCCCCATTGAGGTGGACGGGCGCAGTTCTGGCACATCCGCCAACCTGGACGTGACGTCTAAACTGCTGATTGAGATGGTGACGGAGGCATCCTTGCAGGACGTTGTCGGGTCCATCGGGAACGGCTCCGTAAACTATACGTGGAGCCGCCCCGATGGCTCGCTCCGTTCTCGGATAGACTTCATCTTCACTTCGAGAGCAGTCAGAAAGGTGTCGTACTCTATGGTCCCCTGCTTCTTCTCTGACCACAGGGCCATTCGATTCCGGGGGACTCTGGGCCATGGATTCCCACCTGGCCCGGGCTCCTGGAAGTTGAATTGTGCCCTGTTGGAGCAGAGGGAGGTCATGGAGGAACTTAGGGATGCTTACCTTGTATGGCAAAATGACAAATGTCTGTTCAAGTGCATCAGCGATTGGTGGGAATATGTTAAAGTCGAATTCCGTTGTTTCTTTCAGGCAAAAGGCAGACAACAGGCGTGTGCGAAGAAGTGGGACTTGAGGAAACTGCAGCGCGAGCTGCGGTCCCTGCAGGACCTGCTCCAGTGTGGCTGGGACGTCAGGGAGGAGCTGGAGGAGACCAAAAAGAGCTTGAAAAGGCACTTTGAGGAGGAATCCAAGCGAATCGTCTTTCGTTCCAAGGTGGAGAACCTGGAGAAGGGTGAGAAATGTAACTCTTTCTTTTTCAGGAAGCTCCATGCCGGCCACACGCCCCTGACTGAGCTACGAGATGAGACCGGACACATGAGGAGCGGCAAGGAGGAAGTGATGGGGGTCGTCCACGACTTCTACAGCAACCTCTACGCCCCCAAGTCATCCGACCCCGAAGCCGCCGAGAGGTTCCTGTCAGGTGTCACTAACGTTGTTGATCCCGCAGGTGCGGCGGCTATGGACGATCCCTTGACGGTGGGGGAGCTGCTCTCTGCCGCTAAATCCTTTAAGCCCGGCAGGACCCCGGGCAGTGACGGTCTCCCGGCCGAGCTCTACGTAGCGCTGGGTGACCTGATCTGTCCGGACCTGTTGGAGGTGTACGAGGAGATGGTGGTGGGGGGCAGAATGCCTCCGTCGTTGAGGGAAGGGATGATCACGATCTTGTATAAGCGGAAGGGGGAGAGATGTGACCTGAAAAACTGGCGTCCCATCTCTCTCCTGAACGTGGACTACAAGATCCTCGCCAAGGTGCTGGCCAACAGGCTGAAACCTGTCATGGGGCAGATCGTCCATCCGGACCAGACCTGCAGCATTCCTGGCCGCAGGATTGCCGACAGCCTTGCCCTTGTGAGAGACACGGTCCATTACATCCAGGACCGCGGGGGCCGCGCCGCCCTGGTCAGCTTAGATCAGGAGAAGGCGTTCGACCGTGTCTCCCACGCATTCATGGACAGGGTTTTGCGCAGGCTGGGTCTGGGGAAGATGTTTTGCTCTTTTGTTAACGTTATGTATTTTGACATTTACAGCACGGTGTTGGTGAACGGCTGGAAGACTGACCCCTTTCCTATTCTTTCAGGGGTTAGACAAGGCTGCCCTCTTTCACCTCTCCTTTTTGTTTGTGTTATAGAGCTCTTCGCTGAGACTATCCGGCAGAATGGAGAGATCAGAGGGATCACCGCACCAGGACCAGATCGCCACGAGGTCAAGTGCTCGCTCTACATGGACGACGTGACCGTCTTCTGCGCTGACCAGCGTTCGGTGACTGCACTCGTCCAGACCTGCGAGGACTTCGGCAGAGCTTCGGGGGCAAAAGTCAACTGCGGGAAGTCGGAGGCCATGCTCTTCGGGGAGTGGCACCTGGCTTCTTCCGCCCCCTTCCCCTTTACTATTAAGCCGGACTTCATTCAAATTCTTGGAGTCTGGTTCGGGAAGGAAGGAGCGGCCCTTAAGTCTTGGCAAGACCGACTAGGAAGGATAAACTCGAAGATCGGACTGTGGAGCTCCAGAAAGCTCACGATGGAAGGCAAGGCACTTGTCCTGCGGAGTGAAGTTTTGCCTGTGCTCCAATATACCGCACAGGCCTGGCCTCCCCATACCACCGTTTGCAAGGCCATCACCCGGACAGTGTTTGGCTTCGTCTGGGGCAAAATGGACAGAGTCAAGAGGACCGTGATGTACAAGGAACCCCGCAAGGGTGGGAAGGGAATACCCGACATCCCCGCTCTGCTGAGGGCCTCCTTTGCATGTGTCACGGTGCAGCGGACTCTTGTAGAAAAGACTGGCTCAGCGGGCAGGTCCATGTCTCGCTTGCTTCTCATGCCCCTCTGGAGACAGCTGGGCTGGGACAAGTGGGACAGCTCCATCCCTTACAACTGGAACACTCCCTGGTTCTATGGGGATGTTGTCCGGTTTGTGAGGGAGCACCAGCTGGAAGGACTGAAACCAGACCTATGGAAGCCAAAGACAATCCACAAGCTCATCCGAGCTAAGGACTCGACCGAGCTGGTTCCGGGACTCCCCGCAGCCACTGCAGAGACAGTTTGGAACAATGTGGCCTCAAAGCGGCTTACCAATGGACACAAGGACTTGTCGTGGATGGCCGTCATGGGAGGTCTCTCTCTCAGGTCATTCATGCATGCCCGCAACCTGTGCAAGACCCGGTACTGCCCCCGTTGCCCCTACGTGGAGGAAACATCTTTCCACGTGTTTTGGCAGTGCCCCTTTGCACAGGGTCTGTTGGACGCCCTAGAACAGGAACTCAGAGACTCAGTGCCCAGGAGCTGCCTATCGTACCATTCGGTGCTTTACGGCCTGTTCCCTGGGACCCACGACGTGGAGGCCATCCAGGAGGCCTGGCGCCTTATGAACTGTTTTAAGGACGCAGTGTGGCTTGCCAGGAACCGCCTCGTGATCAACAGGGAAAACATGTCCGTCCGGGACTGCCGCAGGTTCATCAAGAACCTGCTTAGAGACTATTCCATCTTGGACAGCTCGGCCGTTGATGAGGAAGAAGAGGAGTGAAGACCCCTCTCCTTCTCCCATGTCTCCCTGAAGATACAGCCCAACAGTTTGGCCCTGTGATCCGCCCCCTCCCTACCCCCACATAGTCGCCCACACCCCTACCCCGATCACAGATTGTATTATTTGGTTTTTGTTTGATCTCTTGTGCCTTTATATTGCAGGATTGAGCTGAATGTTAGAGTAGCATGGTGTGCGATGTATAGCTTAGGGAACCTTTGCTGTGTATTGTACTATCATGCTTTGTGTGACTGTAATTTATAGTACGACTTGTAATGACTGAACGGAAAATAAAGCTCTTTCAATCAAAAAAAATCTGTTCTTATCAGTTTAATATCTGATACGTCCCCTATCTGGGGACCATATATTAAATGGATTTTTGAGAACGGGGGCCGATTTCGAAGCTTGCTTCCGTCGCCCTATGCATTGACCCGATATGGCAGTATCTTCGGGTACAGTGCACCACCCCCTTACAGGGTTAAAAAGAAAGATTCCTACTTTCATTGCTACCTGCTTGCTGGCTAGCCAGCTAGCCAGCCCTGTGGGCCTTGCTGCTGCTGCTGCTGCTGCAGCCAAAAAACAAAAGGTGGTGCTGCTGCTGCTTCTGCTGCTTCTGCTTGTGTCTGGCCGCTGTTGGAGCGTCCAGGCACAGGACTTCTGCTGCTGCTGACTAAATGGCCTCCTTAATTGGATCATTTGAGTAGCCAGCACACCTGTGCAGGTAGGGCATGACATGATAGGCAGCTGCCTTGATAGCGGGTGGGTGCTGAATGTTCCTAATTGACAAAATAAGATTAATGCTTATGAAGAAATATAAAATCTCATCCCTTCCCCAATATCGCGCCACACCCCTACCCCTTAATTCCCTGGTTGAACTTGATGGACATATGTCTTTTTTCGACCGTACTAACTATGTAACTATGTAACATAACATGGGGGGGTCTCCTGGCTGTTCACACAGGTGTGTCATTGCTGTACATTGACCATGCATTGCTTCTGTGGTATTGCAAAGGCAAAGACAAATGCTTCCAGCCATCCATTGCACTAATGGATTGGTCATCAGCTGGCTGTCTATGTCCCGCATCAATATAGACCAAAGTACAGAGGGTTAGGCTATGCTATAGTGCACCTACCTGATGCATCAGAAGGTGCGAGGCCCTTGCTAAATTCTGTGCACAGACTTTGAGATCTATGCTTTAGACTGTATCTAAACCTGCTCCAACATGGACTGACATTCTGGCCTACTTTCAGCCGATGCGACTTGTCTGTCGCTGAACAGTCGCTTTTTATGTATTCAGCACCTATGTATAATGTTGTAAAAATGCTCTAGAAGCTAAAGTCGCAGAAATGTCACACATATTTGGCCTGCAACTTTCTGTGCGACAAATTCAGACAGGAAAAATCAGTATAAATCCTTAGAAAATTATCCCCCAGTGTCTCCATCTGCTGGCGGTATTGAATAAGCATTGCTGCACTGATGGGGTATGCATTAGACGAAAAAAAAGAAGAAAAAGAAGAATAATACGCCCAGAAAAGAGGCGAAAAGGAGAAAAACGTAAAAAAACGTGAAAAAAAAGTAAGAGGAAGAGAAGGGAAAAAAAGGTGGAAATGGGTTTAAAAGTGATTTCGGCGGAGAAATATATATATATATATATATATATATATATATATATATATATATATATACGCGCACACACACACATATATATAAACGTATTCTCCGTTGAGATATTGCAGCCGCTGCTGTGTCCAGGCCCAGGAGCCTTAGCACTGTGCTGTGATGTCACTCAATACCACTGACATCACTAGGTGTAAACAACATCTCTCCTTTGCTGTGTATGTGACTATGGAGCTGTTTGGTGATGTCGTCTATTATGGCCTTCATAGAAGCAACAGGAGATTGTTGCATCCATCTAGAACCCTCAGAACTACAGTGCTATGATGTCACTCACTTCCACAGGCCTTGCAGAGTGTAAACAACAACAACCCAGCTTTGTTGTGTATGTAACCATAGGGATTGTGATGTCACCTAGAACCTTCACAGCAGCGACAGCTTTATGAGGAGCATCAGCACTGCTCTGCCTGAGCAGAACCATCACCGCCATAGGTTGTCAAATAACCCGGATTTAACCCACACAGGTAAGTCCAATGGGGTGCAGGCATGTCCTCTATGCTTACAGCTTCCCGTGGGTGTTGGTTTGATACCGTTTGGGGACAGCCAAGGAGGCATCTGCAGGCAACAAAGGTAGGTGTGTGCTTGTGTGTGTGTTTCCTATGCAGATCCTAAGCCCAGTGTCACATGCAAGTAGGAGGAGTAAGAAGGGTTCCTGGCAAATCCGGGTTATGGATTGCATTTAAAAAGGCCCCGTGGGAGTGCAATGGGCCCCTGTCTTGCTGCTTAGCAATAATGGTATGGGTTTAGGTTCTGCTGTGTGTACTGGTGGTTGACTGCCCCCCAGCCCAGAGTGTGCATGGAAAATTGTCTGGCAGCCTCCCTGACAGCAAGCAGTGATAGTGCCCATGAAGGGGACCTTGTTGGGCCCGCCCCTTTCACGGTTATCGCTTCTCGGCCTTTTGGCTAAGATCAAGTGTAGTATCTGTTCTTATCAGTTTAATATCTGATACGTCCCCTATCTGGGGACCATATATTAAATGGATTTTTGAGAACGGGGGCCGATTTCGAAGCTTGCTTCCGTCGCCCTATGCATTGACCCGATATGGCAGTATCTTCGGGTACAGTGCACCACCCCCTTACAGGGTTAAAAAGAAAGATTCCTACTTTCATTGCTACCTGCTTGCTGGCTAGCCAGCTAGCCAGCCCTGTGGGCCTTGCTGCTGCTGCTGCTGCTGCAGCCAAAAAACAAAAGGTGGTGCTGCTGCTGCTTCTGCTGCTTCTGCTTGTGTCTGGCCGCTGTTGGAGCGTCCAGGCACAGGACTTCTGCTGCTGCTGACTAAATGGCCTCCTTAATTGGATCATTTGAGTAGCCAGCACACCTGTGCAGGTAGGGCATGACATGATAGGCAGCTGCCTTGATAGCGGGTGGGTGCTGAATGTTCCTAATTGACAAAATAAGATTAATGCTTATGAAGAAATATAAAATCTCATCCCTTCCCCAATATCGCGCCACACCCCTACCCCTTAATTCCCTGGTTGAACTTGATGGACATATGTCTTTTTTCGACCGTACTAACTATGTAACTATGTAACATAACATGGGGGGGTCTCCTGGCTGTTCACACAGGTGTGTCATTGCTGTACATTGACCATGCATTGCTTCTGTGGTATTGCAAAGGCAAAGACAAATGCTTCCAGCCATCCATTGCACTAATGGATTGGTCATCAGCTGGCTGTCTATGTCCCGCATCAATATAGACCAAAGTACAGAGGGTTAGGCTATGCTATAGTGCACCTACCTGATGCATCAGAAGGTGCGAGGCCCTTGCTAAATTCTGTGCACAGACTTTGAGATCTATGCTTTAGACTGTATCTAAACCTGCTCCAACATGGACTGACATTCTGGCCTACTTTCAGCCGATGCGACTTGTCTGTCGCTGAACAGTCGCTTTTTATGTATTCAGCACCTATGTATAATGTTGTAAAAATGCTCTAGAAGCTAAAGTCGCAGAAATGTCACACATATTTGGCCTGCAACTTTCTGTGCGACAAATTCAGACAGGAAAAATCAGTATAAATCCTTAGAAAATTATCCCCCAGTGTCTCCATCTGCTGGCGGTATTGAATAAGCATTGCTGCACTGATGGGGTATGCATTAGACGAAAAAAAAGAAGAAAAAGAAGAATAATACGCCCAGAAAAGAGGCGAAAAGGAGAAAAACGTAAAAAAACGTGAAAAAAAAGTAAGAGGAAGAGAAGGGAAAAAAAGGTGGAAATGGGTTTAAAAGTGATTTCGGCGGAGAAATATATATATATATATATATATATATATATATATATATACGCGCACACACACACATATATATAAACGTATTCTCCGTTGAGATATTGCAGCCGCTGCTGTGTCCAGGCCCAGGAGCCTTAGCACTGTGCTGTGATGTCACTCAATACCACTGACATCACTAGGTGTAAACAACATCTCTCCTTTGCTGTGTATGTGACTATGGAGCTGTTTGGTGATGTCGTCTATTATGGCCTTCATAGAAGCAACAGGAGATTGTTGCATCCATCTAGAACCCTCAGAACTACAGTGCTATGATGTCACTCACTTCCACAGGCCTTGCAGAGTGTAAACAACAACAACCCAGCTTTGTTGTGTATGTAACCATAGGGATTGTGATGTCACCTAGAACCTTCACAGCAGCGACAGCTTTATGAGGAGCATCAGCACTGCTCTGCCTGAGCAGAACCATCACCGCCATAGGTTGTCAAATAACCCGGATTTAACCCACACAGGTAAGTCCAATGGGGTGCAGGCATGTCCTCTATGCTTACAGCTTCCCGTGGGTGTTGGTTTGATACCGTTTGGGGACAGCCAAGGAGGCATCTGCAGGCAACAAAGGTAGGTGTGTGCTTGTGTGTGTGTTTCCTATGCAGATCCTAAGCCCAGTGTCACATGCAAGTAGGAGGAGTAAGAAGGGTTCCTGGCAAATCCGGGTTATGGATTGCATTTAAAAAGGCCCCGTGGGAGTGCAATGGGCCCCTGTCTTGCTGCTTAGCAATAATGGTATGGGTTTAGGTTCTGCTGTGTGTACTGGTGGTTGACTGCCCCCCAGCCCAGAGTGTGCATGGAAAATTGTCTGGCAGCCTCCCTGACAGCAAGCAGTGATAGTGCCCATGAAGGGGACCTTGTTGGGCCCGCCCCTTTCACGGTTATCGCTTCTCGGCCTTTTGGCTAAGATCAAGTGTAGTATCTGTTCTTATCAGTTTAATATCTGATACGTCCCCTATCTGGGGACCATATATTAAATGGATTTTTGAGAACGGGGGCCGATTTCGAAGCTTGCTTCCGTCGCCCTATGCATTGACCCGATATGGCAGTATCTTCGGGTACAGTGCACCACCCCCTTACAGGGTTAAAAAGAAAGATTCCTACTTTCATTGCTACCTGCTTGCTGGCTAGCCAGCTAGCCAGCCCTGTGGGCCTTGCTGCTGCTGCTGCTGCTGCAGCCAAAAAACAAAAGGTGGTGCTGCTGCTGCTTCTGCTGCTTCTGCTTGTGTCTGGCCGCTGTTGGAGCGTCCAGGCACAGGACTTCTGCTGCTGCTGACTAAATGGCCTCCTTAATTGGATCATTTGAGTAGCCAGCACACCTGTGCAGGTAGGGCATGACATGATAGGCAGCTGCCTTGATAGCGGGTGGGTGCTGAATGTTCCTAATTGACAAAATAAGATTAATGCTTATGAAGAAATATAAAATCTCATCCCTTCCCCAATATCGCGCCACACCCCTACCCCTTAATTCCCTGGTTGAACTTGATGGACATATGTCTTTTTTCGACCGTACTAACTATGTAACTATGTAACATAACATGGGGGGGTCTCCTGGCTGTTCACACAGGTGTGTCATTGCTGTACATTGACCATGCATTGCTTCTGTGGTATTGCAAAGGCAAAGACAAATGCTTCCAGCCATCCATTGCACTAATGGATTGGTCATCAGCTGGCTGTCTATGTCCCGCATCAATATAGACCAAAGTACAGAGGGTTAGGCTATGCTATAGTGCACCTACCTGATGCATCAGAAGGTGCGAGGCCCTTGCTAAATTCTGTGCACAGACTTTGAGATCTATGCTTTAGACTGTATCTAAACCTGCTCCAACATGGACTGACATTCTGGCCTACTTTCAGCCGATGCGACTTGTCTGTCGCTGAACAGTCGCTTTTTATGTATTCAGCACCTATGTATAATGTTGTAAAAATGCTCTAGAAGCTAAAGTCGCAGAAATGTCACACATATTTGGCCTGCAACTTTCTGTGCGACACATTCAGACAGGAAAAATCAGTATAAATCCTTAGAAAATTATCCCCCAGTGTCTCCATCTGCTGGCGGTATTGAATAAGCATTGCTGCACTGATGGGGTATGCATTAGACGAAAAAAAAGAAGAAAAAGAAGAATAATACGCCCAGAAAAGAGGCGAAAAGGAGAAAAACGTAAAAAAACGTGAAAAAAAAGTAAGAGGAAGAGAAGGGAAAAAAAGGTGGAAATGGGTTTAAAAGTGATTTCGGCGGAGAAATATATATATATATATATATATATATATATATATATATATATATATATATATATATACGCGCACACACACATATATATAAACGTATTCTCCGTTGAGATATTGCAGCCGCTGCTGTGTCCAGGCCCAGGAGCCTTAGCACTGTGCTGTGATGTCACTCAATACCACTGACATCACTAGGTGTAAACAACATCTCTCCTTTGCTGTGTATGTGACTATGGAGCTGTTTGGTGATGTCGTCTATTATGGCCTTCATAGAAGCAACAGGAGATTGTTGCATCCATCTAGAACCCTCAGAACTACAGTGCTATGATGTCACTCACTTCCACAGGCCTTGCAGAGTGTAAACAACAACAACCCAGCTTTGTTGTGTATGTAACCATAGGGATTGTGATGTCACCTAGAACCTTCACAGCAGCGACAGCTTTATGAGGAGCATCAGCACTGCTCTGCCTGAGCAGAACCATCACCGCCATAGGTTGTCAAATAACCCGGATTTAACCCACACAGGTAAGTCCAATGGGGTGCAGGCATGTCCTCTATGCTTACAGCTTCCCGTGGGTGTTGGTTTGATACCGTTTGGGGACAGCCAAGGAGGCATCTGCAGGCAACAAAGGTAGGTGTGTGCTTGTGTGTGTGTTTCCTATGCAGATCCTAAGCCCAGTGTCACATGCAAGTAGGAGGAGTAAGAAGGGTTCCTGGCAAATCCGGGTTATGGATTGCATTTAAAAAGGCCCCGTGGGAGTGCAATGGGCCCCTGTCTTGCTGCTTAGCAATAATGGTATGGGTTTAGGTTCTGCTGTGTGTACTGGTGGTTGACTGCCCCCCAGCCCAGAGTGTGCATGGAAAATTGTCTGGCAGCCTCCCTGACAGCAAGCAGTGATAGTGCCCATGAAGGGGACCTTGTTGGGCCCGCCCCTTTCACGGTTATCGCTTCTCGGCCTTTTGGCTAAGATCAAGTGTAGTATCTGTTCTTATCAGTTTAATATCTGATACGTCCCCTATCTGGGGACCATATATTAAATGGATTTTTGAGAACGGGGGCCGATTTCGAAGCTTGCTTCCGTCGCCCTATGCATTGACCCGATATGTCAGTATCTTCGGGTACAGTGCACCACCCCCTTACAGGGTTAAAAAGAAAGATTCCTACTTTCATTGCTACCTGCTTGCTGGCTAGCCAGCTAGCCAGCCCTGTGGGCCTTGCTGCTGCTGCTGCTGCAGCCAAAAAACAAAAGGTGGTGCTGCTGCTGCTTCTGCTGCTTCTGCTTGTGTCTGGCCGCTGTTGGAGCGTCCAGGCACAGGACTTCTGCTGCTGCTGACTAAATGGCCTCCTTAATTGGATCATTTGAGTAGCCAGCACACCTGTGCAGGTAGGGCATGACATGATAGGCAGCTGCCTTGATAGCGGGTGGGTGCTGAATGTTCCTAATTGACAAAATAAGATTAATGCTTATGAAGAAATATAAAATCTCATCCCTTCCCCAATATCGCGCCACACCCCTACCCCTTAATTCCCTGGTTGAACTTGATGGACATATGTCTTTTTTCGACCGTACTAACTATGTAACTATGTAACATAACATGGGGGGGTCTCCTGGCTGTTCACACAGGTGTGTCATTGCTGTACATTGACCATGCATTGCTTCTGTGGTATTGCAAAGGCAAAGACAAATGCTTCCAGCCATCCATTGCACTAATGGATTGGTCATCAGCTGGCTGTCTATGTCCCGCATCAATATAGACCAAAGTACAGAGGGTTAGGCTATGCTATAGTGCACCTACCTGATGCATCAGAAGGTGCGAGGCCCTTGCTAAATTCTGTGCACAGACTTTGAGATCTATGCTTTAGACTGTATCTAAACCTGCTCCAACATGGACTGACATTCTGGCCTACTTTCAGCCGATGCGACTTGTCTGTCGCTGAACAGTCGCTTTTTATGTATTCAGCACCTATGTATAATGTTGTAAAAATGCTCTAGAAGCTAAAGCCGCAGAAATGTCACACATATTTGGCCTGCAACTTTCTGTGCGACAAATTCAGACAGGAAAAATCAGTATAAATCCTTAGAAAATTATCCCCCAGTGTCTCCATCTGCTGGCGGTATTATATATATATATATATATATATATATATATATATATATATATATATATATATACGCGCACACACACACATATATATAAACGTATTCTCCGTTGAGATATTGCAGCCGCTGCTGTGTCCAGGCCCAGGAGCCTTAGCACTGTGCTGTGATGTCACTCAATACCACTGACATCACTAGGTGTAAACAACATCTCTCCTTTGCTGTGTATGTGACTATGGAGCTGTTTGGTGATGTCGTCTATTATGGCCTTCATAGAAGCAACAGGAGATTGTTGCATCCATCTAGAACCCTCAGAACTACAGTGCTATGATGTCACTCACTTCCACAGGCCTTGCAGAGTGTAAACAACAACAACCCAGCTTTGTTGTGTATGTAACCATAGGGATTGTGATGTCACCTAGAACCTTCACAGCAGCGACAGCTTTATGAGGAGCATCAGCACTGCTCTGCCTGAGCAGAACCATCACCGCCATAGGTTGTCAAATAACCCGGATTTAACCCACACAGGTAAGTCCAATGGGGTGCAGGCATGTCCTCTATGCTTACAGCTTCCCGTGGGTGTTGGTTTGATACCGTTTGGGGACAGCCAAGGAGGCATCTGCAGGCAACAAAGGTAGGTGTGTGCTTGTGTGTGTGTTTCCTATGCAGATCCTAAGCCCAGTGTCACATGCAAGTAGGAGGAGTAAGAAGGGTTCCTGGCAAATCCGGGTTATGGATTGCATTTAAAAAGGCCCCGTGGGAGTGCAATGGGCCCCTGTCTTGCTGCTTAGCAATAATGGTATGGGTTTAGGTTCTGCTGTGTGTACTGGTGGTTGACTGCCCCCCAGCCCAGAGTGTGCATGGAAAATTGTCTGGCAGCCTCCCTGACAGCAAGCAGTGATAGTGCCCATGAAGGGGACCTTGTTGGGCCCGCCCCTTTCACGGTTATCGCTTCTCGGCCTTTTGGCTAAGATCAAGTGTAGTATCTGTTCTTATCAGTTTAATATCTGATACGTCCCCTATCTGGGGACCATATATTAAATGGATTTTTGAGAACGGGGGCCGATTTCGAAGCTTGCTTCCGTCGCCCTATGCATTGACCCGATATGGCAGTATCTTCGGGTACAGTGCACCACCCCCTTACAGGGTTAAAAAGAAAGATTCCTACTTTCATTGCTACCTGCTTGCTGGCTAGCCAGCTAGCCAGCCCTGTGGGCCTTGCTGCTGCTGCTGCTGCTGCAGCCAAAAAACAAAAGGTGGTGCTGCTGCTGCTTCTGCTGCTTCTGCTTGTGTCTGGCCGCTGTTGGAGCGTCCAGGCACAGGACTTCTGCTGCTGCTGACTAAATGGCCTCCTTAATTGGATCATTTGAGTAGCCAGCACACCTGTGCAGGTAGGGCATGACATGATAGGCAGCTGCCTTGATAGCGGGTGGGTGCTGAATGTTCCTAATTGACAAAATAAGATTAATGCTTATGAAGAAATATAAAATCTCATCCCTTCCCCAATATCGCGCCACACCCCTACCCCTTAATTCCCTGGTTGAACTTGATGGACATATGTCTTTTTTCGACCGTACTAACTATGTAACTATGTAACATAACATGGGGGGGTCTCCTGGCTGTTCACACAGGTGTGTCATTGCTGTACATTGACCATGCATTGCTTCTGTGGTATTGCAAAGGCAAAGACAAATGCTTCCAGCCATCCATTGCACTAATGGATTGGTCATCAGCTGGCTGTCTATGTCCCGCATCAATATAGACCAAAGTACAGAGGGTTAGGCTATGCTATAGTGCACCTACCTGATGCATCAGAAGGTGCGAGGCCCTTGCTAAATTCTGTGCACAGACTTTGAGATCTATGCTTTAGACTGTATCTAAACCTGCTCCAACATGGACTGACATTCTGGCCTACTTTCAGCCGATGCGACTTGTCTGTCGCTGAACAGTCGCTTTTTATGTATTCAGCACCTATGTATAATGTTGTAAAAATGCTCTAGAAGCTAAAGTCGCAGAAATGTCACACATATTTGGCCTGCAACTTTCTGTGCGACAAATTCAGACAGGAAAAATCAGTATAAATCCTTAGAAAATTATCCCCCAGTGTCTCCATCTGCTGGCGGTATTGAATAAGCATTGCTGCACTGATGGGGTATGCATTAGACGAAAAAAAAGAAGAAAAAGAAGAATAATACGCCCAGAAAAGAGGCGAAAAGGAGAAAAACGTAAAAAAACGTGAAAAAAAAGTAAGAGGAAGAGAAGGGAAAAAAAGGTGGAAATGGGTTTAAAAGTGATTTCGGCGGAGAAATATATATATATATATATATATATATATATATATATATATATATATACGCGCACACACACACATATATATAAACGTATTCTCCGTTGAGATATTGCAGCCGCTGCTGTGTCCAGGCCCAGGAGCCTTAGCACTGTGCTGTGATGTCACTCAATACCACTGACATCACTAGGTGTAAACAACATCTCTCCTTTGCTGTGTATGTGACTATGGAGCTGTTTGGTGATGTCGTCTATTATGGCCTTCATAGAAGCAACAGGAGATTGTTGCATCCATCTAGAACCCTCAGAACTACAGTGCTATGATGTCACTCACTTCCACAGGCCTTGCAGAGTGTAAACAACAACAACCCAGCTTTGTTGTGTATGTAACCATAGGGATTGTGATGTCACCTAGAACCTTCACAGCAGCGACAGCTTTATGAGGAGCATCAGCACTGCTCTGCCTGAGCAGAACCATCACCGCCATAGGTTGTCAAATAACCCGGATTTAACCCACACAGGTAAGTCCAATGGGGTGCAGGCATGTCCTCTATGCTTACAGCTTCCCGTGGGTGTTGGTTTGATACCGTTTGGGGACAGCCAAGGAGGCATCTGCAGGCAACAAAGGTAGGTGTGTGCTTGTGTGTGTGTTTCCTATGCAGATCCTAAGCCCAGTGTCACATGCAAGTAGGAGGAGTAAGAAGGGTTCCTGGCAAATCCGGGTTATGGATTGCATTTAAAAAGGCCCCGTGGGAGTGCAATGGGCCCCTGTCTTGCTGCTTAGCAATAATGGTATGGGTTTAGGTTCTGCTGTGTGTACTGGTGGTTGACTGCCCCCCAGCCCAGAGTGTGCATGGAAAATTGTCTGGCAGCCTCCCTGACAGCAAGCAGTGATAGTGCCCATGAAGGGGACCTTGTTGGGCCCGCCCCTTTCACGGTTATCGCTTCTCGGCCTTTTGGCTAAGATCAAGTGTAGTATCTGTTCTTATCAGTTTAATATCTGATACGTCCCCTATCTGGGGACCATATATTAAATGGATTTTTGAGAACGGGGGCCGATTTCGAAGCTTGCTTCCGTCGCCCTATGCATTGACCCGATATGGCAGTATCTTCGGGTACAGTGCACCACCCCCTTACAGGGTTAAAAAGAAAGATTCCTACTTTCATTGCTACCTGCTTGCTGGCTAGCCAGCTAGCCAGCCCTGTGGGCCTTGCTGCTGCTGCTGCTGCTGCAGCCAAAAAACAAAAGGTGGTGCTGCTGCTGCTTCTGCTGCTTCTGCTTGTGTCTGGCCGCTGTTGGAGCGTCCAGGCACAGGACTTCTGCTGCTGCTGACTAAATGGCCTCCTTAATTGGATCATTTGAGTAGCCAGCACACCTGTGCAGGTAGGGCATGACATGATAGGCAGCTGCCTTGATAGCGGGTGGGTGCTGAATGTTCCTAATTGACAAAATAAGATTAATGCTTATGAAGAAATATAAAATCTCATCCCTTCCCCAATATCGCGCCACACCCCTACCCCTTAATTCCCTGGTTGAACTTGATGGACATATGTCTTTTTTCGACCGTACTAACTATGTAACTATGTAACATAACATGGGGGGGTCTCCTGGCTGTTCACACAGGTGTGTCATTGCTGTACATTGACCATGCATTGCTTCTGTGGTATTGCAAAGGCAAAGACAAATGCTTCCAGCCATCCATTGCACTAATGGATTGGTCATCAGCTGGCTGTCTATGTCCCGCATCAATATAGACCAAAGTACAGAGGGTTAGGCTATGCTATAGTGCACCTACCTGATGCATCAGAAGGTGCGAGGCCCTTGCTAAATTCTGTGCACAGACTTTGAGATCTATGCTTTAGACTGTATCTAAACCTGCTCCAACATGGACTGACATTCTGGCCTACTTTCAGCCGATGCGACTTGTCTGTCGCTGAACAGTCGCTTTTTATGTATTCAGCACCTATGTATAATGTTGTAAAAATGCTCTAGAAGCTAAAGTCGCAGAAATGTCACACATATTTGGCCTGCAACTTTCTGTGCGACACATTCAGACAGGAAAAATCAGTATAAATCCTTAGAAAATTATCCCCCAGTGTCTCCATCTGCTGGCGGTATTGAATAAGCATTGCTGCACTGATGGGGTATGCATTAGACGAAAAAAAAGAAGAAAAAGAAGAATAATACGCCCAGAAAAGAGGCGAAAAGGAGAAAAACGTAAAAAAACGTGAAAAAAAAGTAAGAGGAAGAGAAGGGAAAAAAAGGTGGAAATGGGTTTAAAAGTGATTTCGGCGGAGAAATATATATATATATATATATATATATATATATATATATATATATATATACGCGCACACACACATATATATAAACGTATTCTCCGTTGAGATATTGCAGCCGCTGCTGTGTCCAGGCCCAGGAGCCTTAGCACTGTGCTGTGATGTCACTCAATACCACTGACATCACTAGGTGTAAACAACATCTCTCCTTTGCTGTGTATGTGACTATGGAGCTGTTTGGTGATGTCGTCTATTATGGCCTTCATAGAAGCAACAGGAGATTGTTGCATCCATCTAGAACCCTCAGAACTACAGTGCTATGATGTCACTCACTTCCACAGGCCTTGCAGAGTGTAAACAACAACAACCCAGCTTTGTTGTGTATGTAACCATAGGGATTGTGATGTCACCTAGAACCTTCACAGCAGCGACAGCTTTATGAGGAGCATCAGCACTGCTCTGCCTGAGCAGAACCATCACCGCCATAGGTTGTCAAATAACCCGGATTTAACCCACACAGGTAAGTCCAATGGGGTGCAGGCATGTCCTCTATGCTTACAGCTTCCCGTGGGTGTTGGTTTGATACCGTTTGGGGACAGCCAAGGAGGCATCTGCAGGCAACAAAGGTAGGTGTGTGCTTGTGTGTGTGTTTCCTATGCAGATCCTAAGCCCAGTGTCACATGCAAGTAGGAGGAGTAAGAAGGGTTCCTGGCAAATCCGGGTTATGGATTGCATTTAAAAAGGCCCCGTGGGAGTGCAATGGGCCCCTGTCTTGCTGCTTAGCAATAATGGTATGGGTTTAGGTTCTGCTGTGTGTACTGGTGGTTGACTGCCCCCCAGCCCAGAGTGTGCATGGAAAATTGTCTGGCAGCCTCCCTGACAGCAAGCAGTGATAGTGCCCATGAAGGGGACCTTGTTGGGCCCGCCCCTTTCACGGTTATCGCTTCTCGGCCTTTTGGCTAAGATCAAGTGTAGTATCTGTTCTTATCAGTTTAATATCTGATACGTCCCCTATCTGGGGACCATATATTAAATGGATTTTTGAGAACGGGGGCCGATTTCGAAGCTTGCTTCCGTCGCCCTATGCATTGACCCGATATGGCAGTATCTTCGGGTACAGTGCACCACCCCCTTACAGGGTTAAAAAGAAAGATTCCTACTTTCATTGCTACCTGCTTGCTGGCTAGCCAGCTAGCCAGCCCTGTGGGCCTTGCTGCTGCTGCTGCTGCTGCAGCCAAAAAACAAAAGGTGGTGCTGCTGCTGCTTCTGCTGCTTCTGCTTGTGTCTGGCCGCTGTTGGAGCGTCCAGGCACAGGACTTCTGCTGCTGCTGACTAAATGGCCTCCTTAATTGGATCATTTGAGTAGCCAGCACACCTGTGCAGGTAGGGCATGACATGATAGGCAGCTGCCTTGATAGCGGGTGGGTGCTGAATGTTCCTAATTGACAAAATAAGATTAATGCTTATGAAGAAATATAAAATCTCATCCCTTCCCCAATATCGCGCCACACCCCTACCCCTTAATTCCCTGGTTGAACTTGATGGACATATGTCTTTTTTCGACCGTACTAACTATGTAACTATGTAACATAACATGGGGGGGTCTCCTGGCTGTTCACACAGGTGTGTCATTGCTGTACATTGACCATGCATTGCTTCTGTGGTATTGCAAAGGCAAAGACAAATGCTTCCAGCCATCCATTGCACTAATGGATTGGTCATCAGCTGGCTGTCTATGTCCCGCATCAATATAGACCAAAGTACAGAGGGTTAGGCTATGCTATAGTGCACCTACCTGATGCATCAGAAGGTGCGAGGCCCTTGCTAAATTCTGTGCACAGACTTTGAGATCTATGCTTTAGACTGTATCTAAACCTGCTCCAACATGGACTGACATTCTGGCCTACTTTCAGCCGATGCGACTTGTCTGTCGCTGAACAGTCGCTTTTTATGTATTCAGCACCTATGTATAATGTTGTAAAAATGCTCTAGAAGCTAAAGTCGCAGAAATGTCACACATATTTGGCCTGCAACTTTCTGTGCGACAAATTCAGACAGGAAAAATCAGTATAAATCCTTAGAAAATTATCCCCCAGTGTCTCCATCTGCTGGCGGTATTGAATAAGCATTGCTGCACTGATGGGGTATGCATTAGACGAAAAAAAAGAAGAAAAAGAAGAATAATACGCCCAGAAAAGAGGCGAAAAGGAGAAAAACGTAAAAAAACGTGAAAAAAAAGTAAGAGGAAGAGAAGGGAAAAAAAGGTGGAAATGGGTTTAAAAGTGATTTCGGCGGAGAAATATATATATATATATATATATATATATATATATATATATATATATATACGCGCACACACACACATATATATAAACGTATTCTCCGTTGAGATATTGCAGCCGCTGCTGTGTCCAGGCCCAGGAGCCTTAGCACTGTGCTGTGATGTCACTCAATACCACTGACATCACTAGGTGTAAACAACATCTCTCCTTTGCTGTGTATGTGACTATGGAGCTGTTTGGTGATGTCGTCTATTATGGCCTTCATAGAAGCAACAGGAGATTGTTGCATCCATCTAGAACCCTCAGAACTACAGTGCTATGATGTCACTCACTTCCACAGGCCTTGCAGAGTGTAAACAACAACAACCCAGCTTTGTTGTGTATGTAACCATAGGGATTGTGATGTCACCTAGAACCTTCACAGCAGCGACAGCTTTATGAGGAGCATCAGCACTGCTCTGCCTGAGCAGAACCATCACCGCCATAGGTTGTCAAATAACCCGGATTTAACCCACACAGGTAAGTCCAATGGGGTGCAGGCATGTCCTCTATGCTTACAGCTTCCCGTGGGTGTTGGTTTGATACCGTTTGGGGACAGCCAAGGAGGCATCTGCAGGCAACAAAGGTAGGTGTGTGCTTGTGTGTGTGTTTCCTATGCAGATCCTAAGCCCAGTGTCACATGCAAATAGGAGGAGTAAGAAGGGTTCCTGGCAAATCCGGGTTATGGATTGCATTTAAAAAGGCCCCGTGGGAGTGCAATGGGCCCCTGTCTTGCTGCTTAGCAATAATGGTATGGGTTTAGGTTCTGCTGTGTGTACTGGTGGTTGACTGCCCCCCAGCCCAGAGTGTGCATGGAAAATTGTCTGGCAGCCTCCCTGACAGCAAGCAGTGATAGTGCCCATGAAGGGGACCTTGTTGGGCCCGCCCCTTTCACGGTTATCGCTTCTCGGCCTTTTGGCTAAGATCAAGTGTAGTATCTGTTCTTATCAGTTTAATATCTGATACGTCCCCTATCTGGGGACCATATATTAAATGGATTTTTGAGAACGGGGGCCGATTTCGAAGCTTGCTTCCGTCGCCCTATGCATTGACCCGATATGGCAGTATCTTCGGGTACAGTGCACCACCCCCTTACAGGGTTAAAAAGAAAGATTCCTACTTTCATTGCTACCTGCTTGCTGGCTAGCCAGCTAGCCAGCCCTGTGGGCCTTGCTGCTGCTGCTGCTGCTGCAGCCAAAAAACAAAAGGTGGTGCTGCTGCTGCTTCTGCTGCTTCTGCTTGTGTCTGGCCGCTGTTGGAGCGTCCAGGCACAGGACTTCTGCTGCTGCTGACTAAATGGCCTCCTTAATTGGATCATTTGAGTAGCCAGCACACCTGTGCAGGTAGGGCATGACATGATAGGCAGCTGCCTTGATAGCGGGTGGGTGCTGAATGTTCCTAATTGACAAAATAAGATTAATGCTTATGAAGAAATATAAAATCTCATCCCTTCCCCAATATCGCGCCACACCCCTACCCCTTAATTCCCTGGTTGAACTTGATGGACATATGTCTTTTTTCGACCGTACTAACTATGTAACTATGTAACATAACATGGGGGGGTCTCCTGGCTGTTCACACAGGTGTGTCATTGCTGTACATTGACCATGCATTGCTTCTGTGGTATTGCAAAGGCAAAGACAAATGCTTCCAGCCATCCATTGCACTAATGGATTGGTCATCAGCTGGCTGTCTATGTCCCGCATCAATATAGACCAAAGTACAGAGGGTTAGGCTATGCTATAGTGCACCTACCTGATGCATCAGAAGGTGCGAGGCCCTTGCTAAATTCTGTGCACAGACTTTGAGATCTATGCTTTAGACTGTATCTAAACCTGCTCCAACATGGACTGACATTCTGGCCTACTTTCAGCCGATGCGACTTGTCTGTCGCTGAACAGTCGCTTTTTATGTATTCAGCACCTATGTATAATGTTGTAAAAATGCTCTAGAAGCTAAAGTCGCAGAAATGTCACACATATTTGGCCTGCAACTTTCTGTGCGACAAATTCAGACAGGAAAAATCAGTATAAATCCTTAGAAAATTATCCCCCAGTGTCTCCATCTGCTGGCGGTATTGAATAAGCATTGCTGCACTGATGGGGTATGCATTAGACGAAAAAAAAGAAGAAAAAGAAGAATAATACGCCCAGAAAAGAGGCGAAAAGGAGAAAAACGTAAAAAAACGTGAAAAAAAAGTAAGAGGAAGAGAAGGGAAAAAAAGGTGGAAATGGGTTTAAAAGTGATTTCGGCGGAGAAATATATATATATATATATATATATATATATATATATATATATATACGCGCACACACACACATATATATAAACGTATTCTCCGTTGAGATATTGCAGCCGCTGCTGTGTCCAGGCCCAGGAGCCTTAGCACTGTGCTGTGATGTCACTCAATACCACTGACATCACTAGGTGTAAACAACATCTCTCCTTTGCTGTGTATGTGACTATGGAGCTGTTTGGTGATGTCGTCTATTATGGCCTTCATAGAAGCAACAGGAGATTGTTGCATCCATCTAGAACCCTCAGAACTACAGTGCTATGATGTCACTCACTTCCACAGGCCTTGCAGAGTGTAAACAACAACAACCCAGCTTTGTTGTGTATGTAACCATAGGGATTGTGATGTCACCTAGAACCTTCACAGCAGCGACAGCTTTATGAGGAGCATCAGCACTGCTCTGCCTGAGCAGAACCATCACCGCCATAGGTTGTCAAATAACCCGGATTTAACCCACACAGGTAAGTCCAATGGGGTGCAGGCATGTCCTCTATGCTTACAGCTTCCCGTGGGTGTTGGTTTGATACCGTTTGGGGACAGCCAAGGAGGCATCTGCAGGCAACAAAGGTAGGTGTGTGCTTGTGTGTGTGTTTCCTATGCAGATCCTAAGCCCAGTGTCACATGCAAGTAGGAGGAGTAAGAAGGGTTCCTGGCAAATCCGGGTTATGGATTGCATTTAAAAAGGCCCCGTGGGAGTGCAATGGGCCCCTGTCTTGCTGCTTAGCAATAATGGTATGGGTTTAGGTTCTGCTGTGTGTACTGGTGGTTGACTGCCCCCCAGCCCAGAGTGTGCATGGAAAATTGTCTGGCAGCCTCCCTGACAGCAAGCAGTGATAGTGCCCATGAAGGGGACCTTGTTGGGCCCGCCCCTTTCACGGTTATCGCTTCTCGGCCTTTTGGCTAAGATCAAGTGTAGTATCTGTTCTTATCAGTTTAATATCTGATACGTCCCCTATCTGGGGACCATATATTAAATGGATTTTTGAGAACGGGGGCCGATTTCGAAGCTTGCTTCCGTCGCCCTATGCATTGACCCGATATGTCAGTATCTTCGGGTACAGTGCACCACCCCCTTACAGGGTTAAAAAGAAAGATTCCTACTTTCATTGCTACCTGCTTGCTGGCTAGCCAGCTAGCCAGCCCTGTGGGCCTTGCTGCTGCTGCTGCTGCTGCAGCCAAAAAACAAAAGGTGGTGCTGCTGCTGCTTCTGCTGCTTCTGCTTGTGTCTGGCCGCTGTTGGAGCGTCCAGGCACAGGACTTCTGCTGCTGCTGACTAAATGGCCTCCTTAATTGGATCATTTGAGTAGCCAGCACACCTGTGCAGGTAGGGCATGACATGATAGGCAGCTGCCTTGATAGCGGGTGGGTGCTGAATGTTCCTAATTGACAAAATAAGATTAATGCTTATGAAGAAATATAAAATCTCATCCCTTCCCCAATATCGCGCCACACCCCTACCCCTTAATTCCCTGGTTGAACTTGATGGACATATGTCTTTTTTCGACCGTACTAACTATGTAACTATGTAACATAACATGGGGGGGTCTCCTGGCTGTTCACACAGGTGTGTCATTGCTGTACATTGACCATGCATTGCTTCTGTGGTATTGCAAAGGCAAAGACAAATGCTTCCAGCCATCCATTGCACTAATGGATTGGTCATCAGCTGGCTGTCTATGTCCCGCATCAATATAGACCAAAGTACAGAGGGTTAGGCTATGCTATAGTGCACCTACCTGATGCATCAGAAGGTGCGAGGCCCTTGCTAAATTCTGTGCACAGACTTTGAGATCTATGCTTTAGACTGTATCTAAACCTGCTCCAACATGGACTGACATTCTGGCCTACTTTCAGCCGATGCGACTTGTCTGTCGCTGAACAGTCGCTTTTTATGTATTCAGCACCTATGTATAATGTTGTAAAAATGCTCTAGAAGCTAAAGTCGCAGAAATGTCACACATATTTGGCCTGCAACTTTCTGTGCGACAAATTCAGACAGGAAAAATCAGTATAAATCCTTAGAAAATTATCCCCCAGTGTCTCCATCTGCTGGCGGTATTGAATAAGCATTGCTGCACTGATGGGGTATGCATTAGACGAAAAAAAAGAAGAAAAAGAAGAATAATACGCCCAGAAAAGAGGCGAAAAGGAGAAAAACGTAAAAAAACGTGAAAAAAAAGTAAGAGGAAGAGAAGGGAAAAAAAGGTGGAAATGGGTTTAAAAGTGATTTCGGCGGAGAAATATATATATATATATATATATATATATATATATATATACGCACACACACACACATATATATAAACGTATTCTCCGTTGAGATATTGCAGCCGCTGCTGTGTCCAGGCCCAGGAGCCTTAGCACTGTGCTGTGATGTCACTCAATACCACTGACATCACTAGGTGTAAACAACATCTCTCCTTTGCTGTGTATGTGACTATGGAGCTGTTTGGTGATGTCGTCTATTATGGCCTTCATAGAAGCAACAGGAGATTGTTGCATCCATCTAGAACCCTCAGAACTACAGTGCTATGATGTCACTCACTTCCACAGGCCTTGCAGAGTGTAAACAACAACAACCCAGCTTTGTTGTGTATGTAACCATAGGGATTGTGATGTCACCTAGAACCTTCACAGCAGCGACAGCTTTATGAGGAGCATCAGCACTGCTCTGCCTGAGCAGAACCATCACCGCCATAGGTTGTCAAATAACCCGGATTTAACCCACACAGGTAAGTCCAATGGGGTGCAGGCATGTCCTCTATGCTTACAGCTTCCCGTGGGTGTTGGTTTGATACCGTTTGGGGACAGCCAAGGAGGCATCTGCAGGCAACAAAGGTAGGTGTGTGCTTGTGTGTGTGTTTCCTATGCAGATCCTAAGCCCAGTGTCACATGCAAGTAGGAGGAGTAAGAAGGGTTCCTGGCAAATCCGGGTTATGGATTGCATTTAAAAAGGCCCCGTGGGAGTGCAATGGGCCCCTGTCTTGCTGCTTAGCAATAATGGTATGGGTTTAGGTTCTGCTGTGTGTACTGGTGGTTGACTGCCCCCCAGCCCAGAGTGTGCATGGAAAATTGTCTGGCAGCCTCCCTGACAGCAAGCAGTGATAGTGCCCATGAAGGGGACCTTGTTGGGCCCGCCCCTTTCACGGTTATCGCTTCTCGGCCTTTTGGCTAAGATCAAGTGTAGTATCTGTTCTTATCAGTTTAATATCTGATACGTCCCCTATCTGGGGACCATATATTAAATGGATTTTTGAGAACGGGGGCCGATTTCGAAGCTTGCTTCCGTCGCCCTATGCATTGACCCGATATGGCAGTATCTTCGGGTACAGTGCACCACCCCCTTACAGGGTTAAAAAGAAAGATTCCTACTTTCATTGCTACCTGCTTGCTGGCTAGCCAGCTAGCCAGCCCTGTGGGCCTTGCTGCTGCTGCTGCTGCTGCAGCCAAAAAACAAAAGGTGGTGCTGCTGCTGCTTCTGCTGCTTCTGCTTGTGTCTGGCCGCTGTTGGAGCGTCCAGGCACAGGACTTCTGCTGCTGCTGACTAAATGGCCTCCTTAATTGGATCATTTGAGTAGCCAGCACACCTGTGCAGGTAGGGCATGACATGATAGGCAGCTGCCTTGATAGCGGGTGGGTGCTGAATGTTCCTAATTGACAAAATAAGATTAATGCTTATGAAGAAATATAAAATCTCATCCCTTCCCCAATATCGCGCCACACCCCTACCCCTTAATTCCCTGGTTGAACTTGATGGACATATGTCTTTTTTCGACCGTACTAACTATGTAACTATGTAACATAACATGGGGGGGTCTCCTGGCTGTTCACACAGGTGTGTCATTGCTGTACATTGACCATGCATTGCTTCTGTGGTATTGCAAAGGCAAAGACAAATGCTTCCAGCCATCCATTGCACTAATGGATTGGTCATCAGCTGGCTGTCTATGTCCCGCATCAATATAGACCAAAGTACAGAGGGTTAGGCTATGCTATAGTGCACCTACCTGATGCATCAGAAGGTGCGAGGCCCTTGCTAAATTCTGTGCACAGACTTTGAGATCTATGCTTTAGACTGTATCTAAACCTGCTCCAACATGGACTGACATTCTGGCCTACTTTCAGCCGATGCGACTTGTCTGTCGCTGAACAGTCGCTTTTTATGTATTCAGCACCTATGTATAATGTTGTAAAAATGCTCTAGAAGCTAAAGTCGCAGAAATGTCACACATATTTGGCCTGCAACTTTCTGTGCGACAAATTCAGACAGGAAAAATCAGTATAAATCCTTAGAAAATTATCCCCCAGTGTCTCCATCTGCTGGCGGTATTGAATAAGCATTGCTGCACTGATGGGGTATGCATTAGACGAAAAAAAAGAAGAAAAAGAAGAATAATACGCCCAGAAAAGAGGCGAAAAGGAGAAAAACGTAAAAAAACGTGAAAAAAAAGTAAGAGGAAGAGAAGGGAAAAAAAGGTGGAAATGGGTTTAAAAGTGATTTCGGCGGAGAAATATATATATATATATATATATATATATATATATATATATATACGCGCACACACACACATATATATAAACGTATTCTCCGTTGAGATATTGCAGCCGCTGCTGTGTCCAGGCCCAGGAGCCTTAGCACTGTGCTGTGATGTCACTCAATACCACTGACATCACTAGGTGTAAACAACATCTCTCCTTTGCTGTGTATGTGACTATGGAGCTGTTTGGTGATGTCGTCTATTATGGCCTTCATAGAAGCAACAGGAGATTGTTGCATCCATCTAGAACCCTCAGAACTACAGTGCTATGATGTCACTCACTTCCACAGGCCTTGCAGAGTGTAAACAACAACAACCCAGCTTTGTTGTGTATGTAACCATAGGGATTGTGATGTCACCTAGAACCTTCACAGCAGCGACAGCTTTATGAGGAGCATCAGCACTGCTCTGCCTGAGCAGAACCATCACCGCCATAGGTTGTCAAATAACCCGGATTTAACCCACACAGGTAAGTCCAATGGGGTGCAGGCATGTCCTCTATGCTTACAGCTTCCCGTGGGTGTTGGTTTGATACCGTTTGGGGACAGCCAAGGAGGCATCTGCAGGCAACAAAGGTAGGTGTGTGCTTGTGTGTGTGTTTCCTATGCAGATCCTAAGCCCAGTGTCACATGCAAGTAGGAGGAGTAAGAAGGGTTCCTGGCAAATCCGGGTTATGGATTGCATTTAAAAAGGCCCCGTGGGAGTGCAATGGGCCCCTGTCTTGCTGCTTAGCAATAATGGTATGGGTTTAGGTTCTGCTGTGTGTACTGGTGGTTGACTGCCCCCCAGCCCAGAGTGTGCATGGAAAATTGTCTGGCAGCCTCCCTGACAGCAAGCAGTGATAGTGCCCATGAAGGGGACCTTGTTGGGCCCGCCCCTTTCACGGTTATCGCTTCTCGGCCTTTTGGCTAAGATCAAGTGTAGTATCTGTTCTTATCAGTTTAATATCTGATACGTCCCCTATCTGGGGACCATATATTAAATGGATTTTTGAGAACGGGGGCCGATTTCGAAGCTTGCTTCCGTCGCCCTATGCATTGACCCGATATGGCAGTATCTTCGGGTACAGTGCACCACCCCCTTACAGGGTTAAAAAGAAAGATTCCTACTTTCATTGCTACCTGCTTGCTGGCTAGCCAGCTAGCCAGCCCTGTGGGCCTTGCTGCTGCTGCTGCTGCTGCAGCAGCCAAAAAACAAAAGGTGGTGCTGCTGCTGCTTCTGCTGCTTCTGCTTGTGTCTGGCCGCTGTTGGAGCGTCCAGGCACAGGACTTCTGCTGCTGCTGACTAAATGGCCTCCTTAATTGGATCATTTGAGTAGCCAGCACACCTGTGCAGGTAGGGCATGACATGATAGGCAGCTGCCTTGATAGCGGGTGGGTGCTGAATGTTCCTAATTGACAAAATAAGATTAATGCTTATGAAGAAATATAAAATCTCATCCCTTCCCCAATATCGCGCCACACCCCTACCCCTTAATTCCCTGGTTGAACTTGATGGACATATGTCTTTTTTCGACCGTACTAACTATGTAACTATGTAACATAACATGGGGGGGTCTCCTGGCTGTTCACACAGGTGTGTCATTGCTGTACATTGACCATGCATTGCTTCTGTGGTATTGCAAAGGCAAAGACAAATGCTTCCAGCCATCCATTGCACTAATGGATTGGTCATCAGCTGGCTGTCTATGTCCCGCATCAATATAGACCAAAGTACAGAGGGTTAGGCTATGCTATAGTGCACCTACCTGATGCATCAGAAGGTGCGAGGCCCTTGCTAAATTCTGTGCACAGACTTTGAGATCTATGCTTTAGACTGTATCTAAACCTGCTCCAACATGGACTGACATTCTGGCCTACTTTCAGCCGATGCGACTTGTCTGTCGCTGAACAGTCGCTTTTTATGTATTCAGCACCTATGTATAATGTTGTAAAAATGCTCTAGAAGCTAAAGTCGCAGAAATGTCACACATATTTGGCCTGCAACTTTCTGTGCGACAAATTCAGACAGGAAAAATCAGTATAAATCCTTAGAAAATTATCCCCCAGTGTCTCCATCTGCTGGCGGTATTGAATAAGCATTGCTGCACTGATGGGGTATGCATTAGACGAAAAAAAAGAAGAAAAAGAAGAATAATACGCCCAGAAAAGAGGCGAAAAGGAGAAAAACGTAAAAAAACGTGAAAAAAAAGTAAGAGGAAGAGAAGGGAAAAAAAGGTGGAAATGGGTTTAAAAGTGATTTCGGCGGAGAAATATATATATATATATATATATATATATATATATATATATATATACGCGCACACACACACATATATATAAACGTATTCTCCGTTGAGATATTGCAGCCGCTGCTGTGTCCAGGCCCAGGAGCCTTAGCACTGTGCTGTGATGTCACTCAATACCACTGACATCACTAGGTGTAAACAACATCTCTCCTTTGCTGTGTATGTGACTATGGAGCTGTTTGGTGATGTCGTCTATTATGGCCTTCATAGAAGCAACAGGAGATTGTTGCATCCATCTAGAACCCTCAGAACTACAGTGCTATGATGTCACTCACTTCCACAGGCCTTGCAGAGTGTAAACAACAACAACCCAGCTTTGTTGTGTATGTAACCATAGGGATTGTGATGTCACCTAGAACCTTCACAGCAGCGACAGCTTTATGAGGAGCATCAGCACTGCTCTGCCTGAGCAGAACCATCACCGCCATAGGTTGTCAAATAACCCGGATTTAACCCACACAGGTAAGTCCAATGGGGTGCAGGCATGTCCTCTATGCTTACAGCTTCCCGTGGGTGTTGGTTTGATACCGTTTGGGGACAGCCAAGGAGGCATCTGCAGGCAACAAAGGTAGGTGTGTGCTTGTGTGTGTGTTTCCTATGCAGATCCTAAGCCCAGTGTCACATGCAAGTAGGAGGAGTAAGAAGGGTTCCTGGCAAATCCGGGTTATGGATTGCATTTAAAAAGGCCCCGTGGGAGTGCAATGGGCCCCTGTCTTGCTGCTTAGCAATAATGGTATGGGTTTAGGTTCTGCTGTGTGTACTGGTGGTTGACTGCCCCCCAGCCCAGAGTGTGCATGGAAAATTGTCTGGCAGCCTCCCTGACAGCAAGCAGTGATAGTGCCCATGAAGGGGACCTTGTTGGGCCCGCCCCTTTCACGGTTATCGCTTCTCGGCCTTTTGGCTAAGATCAAGTGTAGTATCTGTTCTTATCAGTTTAATATCTGATACGTCCCCTATCTGGGGACCATATATTAAATGGATTTTTGAGAACGGGGGCCGATTTCGAAGCTTGCTTCCGTCGCCCTATGCATTGACCCGATATGGCAGTATCTTCGGGTACAGTGCACCACCCCCTTACAGGGTTAAAAAGAAAGATTCCTACTTTCATTGCTACCTGCTTGCTGGCTAGCCAGCTAGCCAGCCCTGTGGGCCTTGCTGCTGCTGCTGCTGCTGCAGCCAAAAAACAAAAGGTGGTGCTGCTGCTGCTTCTGCTGCTTCTGCTTGTGTCTGGCCGCTGTTGGAGCGTCCAGGCACAGGACTTCTGCTGCTGCTGACTAAATGGCCTCCTTAATTGGATCATTTGAGTAGCCAGCACACCTGTGCAGGTAGGGCATGACATGATAGGCAGCTGCCTTGATAGCAGGTGGGTGCTGAATGTTCCTAATTGACAAAATAAGATTAATGCTTATGAAGAAATATAAAATCTCATCCCTTCCCCAATATCGCGCCACACCCCTACCCCTTAATTCCTCCCTGGTTGAACTTGATGGACATATGTCTTTTTTCGACCGTACTAACTATGTAACTATGTAACATAACATGGGGGGGTCTCCTGGCTGTTCACACAGGTGTGTCATTGCTGTACATTGACCATGCATTGCTTCTGTGGTATTGCAAAGGCAAAGACAAATGCTTCCAGCCATCCATTGCACTAATGGATTGGTCATCAGCTGGCTGTCTATGTCCCGCATCAATATAGACCAAAGTACAGAGGGTTAGGCTATGCTATAGTGCACCTACCTGATGCATCAGAAGGTGCGAGGCCCTTGCTAAATTCTGTGCACAGACTTTGAGATCTATGCTTTAGACTGTATCTAAACCTGCTCCAACATGGACTGACATTCTGGCCTACTTTCAGCCGATGCGACTTGTCTGTCGCTGAACAGTCGCTTTTTATGTATTCAGCACCTATGTATAATGTTGTAAAAATGCTCTAGAAGCTAAAGTCGCAGAAATGTCACACATATTTGGCCTGCAACTTTCTGTGCGACAAATTCAGACAGGAAAAATCAGTATAAATCCTTAGAAAATTATCCCCCAGTGTCTCCATCTGCTGGCGGTATTGAATAAGCATTGCTGCACTGATGGGGTATGCATTAGACGAAAAAAAAGAAGAAAAAGAAGAATAATACGCCCAGAAAAGAGGCGAAAAGGAGAAAAACGTAAAAAAACGTGAAAAAAAAGTAAGAGGAAGAGAAGGGAAAAAAAGGTGGAAATGGGTTTAAAAGTGATTTCGGCGGAGAATATATATATATATATATATATATATATATATATATATATATATACGCGCACACACACACATATATATAAACGTATTCTCCGTTGAGATATTGCAGCCGCTGCTGTGTCCAGGCCCAGGAGCCTTAGCACTGTGCTGTGATGTCACTCAATACCACTGACATCACTAGGTGTAAACAACATCTCTCCTTTGCTGTGTATGTGACTATGGAGCTGTTTGGTGATGTCGTCTATTATGGCCTTCATAGAAGCAACAGGAGATTGTTGCATCCATCTAGAACCCTCAGAACTACAGTGCTATGATGTCACTCACTTCCACAGGCCTTGCAGAGTGTAAACAACAACAACCCAGCTTTGTTGTGTATGTAACCATAGGGATTGTGATGTCACCTAGAACCTTCACAGCAGCGACAGCTTTATGAGGAGCATCAGCACTGCTCTGCCTGAGCAGAACCATCACCGCCATAGGTTGTCAAATAACCCGGATTTAACCCACACAGGTAAGTCCAATGGGGTGCAGGCATGTCCTCTATGCTTACAGCTTCCCGTGGGTGTTGGTTTGATACCGTTTGGGGACAGCCAAGGAGGCATCTGCAGGCAACAAAGGTAGGTGTGTGCTTGTGTGTGTGTTTCCTATGCAGATCCTAAGCCCAGTGTCACATGCAAGTAGGAGGAGTAAGAAGGGTTCCTGGCAAATCCGGGTTATGGATTGCATTTAAAAAGGCCCCGTGGGAGTGCAATGGGCCCCTGTCTTGCTGCTTAGCAATAATGGTATGGGTTTAGGTTCTGCTGTGTGTACTGGTGGTTGACTGCCCCCCAGCCCAGAGTGTGCATGGAAAATTGTCTGGCAGCCTCCCTGACAGCAAGCAGTGATAGTGCCCATGAAGGGGACCTTGTTGGGCCCGCCCCTTTCACGGTTATCGCTTCTCGGCCTTTTGGCTAAGATCAAGTGTAGTATCTGTTCTTATCAGTTTAATATCTGATACGTCCCCTATCTGGGGACCATATATTAAATGGATTTTTGAGAACGGGGGCCGATTTCGAAGCTTGCTTCCGTCGCCCTATGCATTGACCCGATATGGCAGTATCTTCGGGTACAGTGCACCACCCCCTTACAGGGTTAAAAAGAAAGATTCCTACTTTCATTGCTACCTGCTTGCTGGCTAGCCAGCTAGCCAGCCCTGTGGGCCTTGCTGCTGCTGCTGCTGCTGCAGCAGCCAAAAAACAAAAGGTGGTGCTGCTGCTGCTTCTGCTGCTTCTGCTTGTGTCTGGCCGCTGTTGGAGCGTCCAGGCACAGGACTTCTGCTGCTGCTGACTAAATGGCCTCCTTAATTGGATCATTTGAGTAGCCAGCACACCTGTGCAGGTAGGGCATGACATGATAGGCAGCTGCCTTGATAGCGGGTGGGTGCTGAATGTTCCTAATTGACAAAATAAGATTAATGCTTATGAAGAAATATAAAATCTCATCCCTTCCCCAATATCGCGCCACACCCCTACCCCTTAATTCCCTGGTTGAACTTGATGGACATATGTCTTTTTTCGACCGTACTAACTATGTAACTATGTAACATAACATGGGGGGGTCTCCTGGCTGTTCACACAGGTGTGTCATTGCTGTACATTGACCATGCATTGCTTCTGTGGTATTGCAAAGGCAAAGACAAATGCTTCCAGCCATCCATTGCACTAATGGATTGGTCATCAGCTGGCTGTCTATGTCCCGCATCAATATAGACCAAAGTACAGAGGGTTAGGCTATGCTATAGTGCACCTACCTGATGCATCAGAAGGTGCGAGGCCCTTGCTAAATTCTGTGCACAGACTTTGAGATCTATGCTTTAGACTGTATCTAAACCTGCTCCAACATGGACTGACATTCTGGCCTACTTTCAGCCGATGCGACTTGTCTGTCGCTGAACAGTCGCTTTTTATGTATTCAGCACCTATGTATAATGTTGTAAAAATGCTCTAGAAGCTAAAGTCGCAGAAATGTCACACATATTTGGCCTGCAACTTTCTGTGCGACAAATTCAGACAGGAAAAATCAGTATAAATCCTTAGAAAATTATCCCCCAGTGTCTCCATCTGCTGGCGGTATTGAATAAGCATTGCTGCACTGATGGGGTATGCATTAGACGAAAAAAAAGAAGAAAAAGAAGAATAATACGCCCAGAAAAGAGGCGAAAAGGAGAAAAACGTAAAAAAACGTGAAAAAAAAGTAAGAGGAAGAGAAGGGAAAAAAAGGTGGAAATGGGTTTAAAAGTGATTTCGGCGGAGAATATATATATATATATATATATATATATATATATATATATATATACGCGCACACACACACATATATATAAACGTATTCTCCGTTGAGATATTGCAGCCGCTGCTGTGTCCAGGCCCAGGAGCCTTAGCACTGTGCTGTGATGTCACTCAATACCACTGACATCACTAGGTGTAAACAACATCTCTCCTTTGCTGTGTATGTGACTATGGAGCTGTTTGGTGATGTCGTCTATTATGGCCTTCATAGAAGCAACAGGAGATTGTTGCATCCATCTAGAACCCTCAGAACTACAGTGCTATGATGTCACTCACTTCCACAGGCCTTGCAGAGTGTAAACAACAACAACCCAGCTTTGTTGTGTATGTAACCATAGGGATTGTGATGTCACCTAGAACCTTCACAGCAGCGACAGCTTTATGAGGAGCATCAGCACTGCTCTGCCTGAGCAGAACCATCACCGCCATAGGTTGTCAAATAACCCGGATTTAACCCACACAGGTAAGTCCAATGGGGTGCAGGCATGTCCTCTATGCTTACAGCTTCCCGTGGGTGTTGGTTTGATACCGTTTGGGGACAGCCAAGGAGGCATCTGCAGGCAACAAAGGTAGGTGTGTGCTTGTGTGTGTGTTTCCTATGCAGATCCTAAGCCCAGTGTCACATGCAAGTAGGAGGAGTAAGAAGGGTTCCTGGCAAATCCGGGTTATGGATTGCATTTAAAAAGGCCCCGTGGGAGTGCAATGGGCCCCTGTCTTGCTGCTTAGCAATAATGGTATGGGTTTAGGTTCTGCTGTGTGTACTGGTGGTTGACTGCCCCCCAGCCCAGAGTGTGCATGGAAAATTGTCTGGCAGCCTCCCTGACAGCAAGCAGTGATAGTGCCCATGAAGGGGACCTTGTTGGGCCCGCCCCTTTCACGGTTATCGCTTCTCGGCCTTTTGGCTAAGATCAAGTGTAGTATCTGTTCTTATCAGTTTAATATCTGATACGTCCCCTATCTGGGGACCATATATTAAATGGATTTTTGAGAACGGGGGCCGATTTCGAAGCTTGCTTCCGTCGCCCTATGCATTGACCCGATATGGCAGTATCTTCGGGTACAGTGCACCACCCCCTTACAGGGTTAAAAAGAAAGATTCCTACTTTCATTGCTACCTGCTTGCTGGCTAGCCAGCTAGCCAGCCCTGTGGGCCTGCTGCTGCTGCTGCTGCTGCTGCTGCTGCAGCCAAAAAACAAAAGGTGGTGCTGCTGCTGCTTCTGCTGCTTCTGCTTGTGTCTGGCCGCTGTTGGAGCGTCCAGGCACAGGACTTCTGCTGCTGCTGACTAAATGGCCTCCTTAATTGGATCATTTGAGTAGCCAGCACACCTGTGCAGGTAGGGCATGACATGATAGGCAGCTGCCTTGATAGCGGGTGGGTGCTGAATGTTCCTAATTGACAAAATAAGATTAATGCTTATGAAGAAATATAAAATCTCATCCCTTCCCCAATATCGCGCCACACCCCTACCCCTTAATTCCCTGGTTGAACTTGATGGACATATGTCTTTTTTCGACCGTACTAACTATGTAACTATGTAACATAACATGGGGGGGTCTCCTGGCTGTTCACACAGGTGTGTCATTGCTGTACATTGACCATGCATTGCTTCTGTGGTATTGCAAAGGCAAAGACAAATGCTTCCAGCCATCCATTGCACTAATGGATTGGTCATCAGCTGGCTGTCTATGTCCCGCATCAATATAGACCAAAGTACAGAGGGTTAGGCTATGCTATAGTGCACCTACCTGATGCATCAGAAGGTGCGAGGCCCTTGCTAAATTCTGTGCACAGACTTTGAGATCTATGCTTTAGACTGTATCTAAACCTGCTCCAACATGGACTGACATTCTGGCCTACTTTCAGCCGATGCGACTTGTCTGTCGCTGAACAGTCGCTTTTTATGTATTCAGCACCTATGTATAATGTTGTAAAAATGCTCTAGAAGCTAAAGTCGCAGAAATGTCACACATATTTGGCCTGCAACTTTCTGTGCGACAAATTCAGACAGGAAAAATCAGTATAAATCCTTAGAAAATTATCCCCCAGTGTCTCCATCTGCTGGCGGTATTGAATAAGCATTGCTGCACTGATGGGGTATGCATTAGACGAAAAAAAAGAAGAAAAAGAAGAATAATACGCCCAGAAAAGAGGCGAAAAGGAGAAAAACGTAAAAAAACGTGAAAAAAAAGTAAGAGGAAGAGAAGGGAAAAAAAGGTGGAAATGGGTTTAAAAGTGATTTCGGCGGAGAAATATATATATATATATATATATATATATATATATATATATATATATACGCGCACACACACACATATATATAAACGTATTCTCCGTTGAGATATTGCAGCCGCTGCTGTGTCCAGGCCCAGGAGCCTTAGCACTGTGCTGTGATGTCACTCAATACCACTGACATCACTAGGTGTAAACAACATCTCTCCTTTGCTGTGTATGTGACTATGGAGCTGTTTGGTGATGTCGTCTATTATGGCCTTCATAGAAGCAACAGGAGATTGTTGCATCCATCTAGAACCCTCAGAACTACAGTGCTATGATGTCACTCACTTCCACAGGCCTTGCAGAGTGTAAACAACAACAACCCAGCTTTGTTGTGTATGTAACCATAGGGATTGTGATGTCACCTAGAACCTTCACAGCAGCGACAGCTTTATGAGGAGCATCAGCACTGCTCTGCCTGAGCAGAACCATCACCGCCATAGGTTGTCAAATAACCCGGATTTAACCCACACAGGTAAGTCCAATGGGGTGCAGGCATGTCCTCTATGCTTACAGCTTCCCGTGGGTGTTGGTTTGATACCGTTTGGGGACAGCCAAGGAGGCATCTGCAGGCAACAAAGGTAGGTGTGTGCTTGTGTGTGTGTTTCCTATGCAGATCCTAAGCCCAGTGTCACATGCAAGTAGGAGGAGTAAGAAGGGTTCCTGGCAAATCCGGGTTATGGATTGCATTTAAAAAGGCCCCGTGGGAGTGCAATGGGCCCCTGTCTTGCTGCTTAGCAATAATGGTATGGGTTTAGGTTCTGCTGTGTGTACTGGTGGTTGACTGCCCCCCAGCCCAGAGTGTGCATGGAAAATTGTCTGGCAGCCTCCCTGACAGCAAGCAGTGATAGTGCCCATGAAGGGGACCTTGTTGGGCCCGCCCCTTTCACGGTTATCGCTTCTCGGCCTTTTGGCTAAGATCAAGTGTAGTATCTGTTCTTATCAGTTTAATATCTGATACGTCCCCTATCTGGGGACCATATATTAAATGGATTTTTGAGAACGGGGGCCGATTTCGAAGCTTGCTTCCGTCGCCCTATGCATTGACCCGATATGGCAGTATCTTCGGGTACAGTGCACCACCCCCTTACAGGGTTAAAAAGAAAGATTCCTACTTTCATTGCTACCTGCTTGCTGGCTAGCCAGCTAGCCAGCCCTGTGGGCCTTGCTGCTGCTGCTGCTGCTGCAGCCAAAAAACAAAAGGTGGTGCTGCTGCTGCTTCTGCTGCTTCTGCTTGTGTCTGGCCGCTGTTGGAGCGTCCAGGCACAGGACTTCTGCTGCTGCTGACTAAATGGCCTCCTTAATTGGATCATTTGAGTAGCCAGCACACCTGTGCAGGTAGGGCATGACATGATAGGCAGCTGCCTAGATAGCGGGTGGGTGCTGAATGTTCCTAATTGACAAAATAAGATTAATGCTTATGAAGAAATATAAAATCTCATCCCTTCCCCAATATCGCGCCACACCCCTACCCCTTAATTCCCTGGTTGAACTTGATGGACATATGTCTTTTTTCGACCGTACTAACTATGTAACTATGTAACATAACATGGGGGGGTCTCCTGGCTGTTCACACAGGTGTGTCATTGCTGTACATTGACCATGCATTGCTTCTGTGGTATTGCAAAGGCAAAGACAAATGCTTCCAGCCATCCATTGCACTAATGGATTGGTCATCAGCTGGCTGTCTATGTCCCGCATCAATATAGACCAAAGTACAGAGGGTTAGGCTATGCTATAGTGCACCTACCTGATGCATCAGAAGGTGCGAGGCCCTTGCTAAATTCTGTGCACAGACTTTGAGATCTATGCTTTAGACTGTATCTAAACCTGCTCCAACATGGACTGACATTCTGGCCTACTTTCAGCCGATGCGACTTGTCTGTCGCTGAACAGTCGCTTTTTATGTATTCAGCACCTATGTATAATGTTGTAAAAATGCTCTAGAAGCTAAAGTCGCAGAAATGTCACACATATTTGGCCTGCAACTTTCTGTGCGACAAATTCAGACAGGAAAAATCAGTATAAATCCTTAGAAAATTATCCCCCAGTGTCTCCATCTGCTGGCGGTATTGAATAAGCATTGCTGCACTGATGGGGTATGCATTAGACGAAAAAAAAGAAGAAAAAGAAGAATAATACGCCCAGAAAAGAGGCGAAAAGGAGAAAAACGTAAAAAAACGTGAAAAAAAAGTAAGAGGAAGAGAAGGGAAAAAAAGGTGGAAATGGGTTTAAAAGTGATTTCGGCGGAGAAATATATATATATATATATATATATATATATATATATATATATATATACGCGCACACACACACATAGATATAAACGTATTCTCCGTTGAGATATTGCAGCCGCTGCTGTGTCCAGGCCCAGGAGCCTTAGCACTGTGCTGTGATGTCACTCAATACCACTGACATCACTAGGTGTAAACAACATCTCTCCTTTGCTGTGTATGTGACTATGGAGCTGTTTGGTGATGTCGTCTATTATGGCCTTCATAGAAGCAACAGGAGATTGTTGCATCCATCTAGAACCCTCAGAACTACAGTGCTATGATGTCACTCACTTCCACAGGCCTTGCAGAGTGTAAACAACAACAACCCAGCTTTGTTGTGTATGTAACCATAGGGATTGTGATGTCACCTAGAACCTTCACAGCAGCGACAGCTTTATGAGGAGCATCAGCACTGCTCTGCCTGAGCAGAACCATCACCGCCATAGGTTGTCAAATAACCCGGATTTAACCCACACAGGTAAGTCCAATGGGGTGCAGGCATGTCCTCTATGCTTACAGCTTCCCGTGGGTGTTGGTTTGATACCGTTTGGGGACAGCCAAGGAGGCATCTGCAGGCAACAAAGGTAGGTGTGTGCTTGTGTGTGTGTTTCCTATGCAGATCCTAAGCCCAGTGTCACATGCAAGTAGGAGGAGTAAGAAGGGTTCCTGGCAAATCCGGGTTATGGATTGCATTTAAAAAGGCCCCGTGGGAGTGCAATGGGCCCCTGTCTTGCTGCTTAGCAATAATGGTATGGGTTTAGGTTCTGCTGTGTGTACTGGTGGTTGACTGCCCCCCAGCCCAGAGTGTGCATGGAAAATTGTCTGGCAGCCTCCCTGACAGCAAGCAGTGATAGTGCCCATGAAGGGGACCTTGTTGGGCCCGCCCCTTTCACGGTTATCGCTTCTCGGCCTTTTGGCTAAGATCAAGTGTAGTATCTGCATTTGGTCTGGTCGGAAGGTGTCTGTGGTACCCCGCTTCTCGGCCTTGGGGGATTGTCTCTCCTTACGGAGGGACTTCACCCCCTTGCTGCTATTGGGGAGCGGGCTTAGTCCACGGACAACGGGTTGCGATCCCCCTGTCTCTGGGACCTTGTATCTCAGAAGGCATTTTCGGTACGTTGAGCGTTACCTGTAGCTTCGGAAGCACCTAGGGTACCCCCGACCTCTGCCTTGGGTAAGGGTTCCGCTTTTATAGCGGGATTCCGAGCCCCTGCTGCTATTGGGGAAGGGGCTTAGTCCCTGGGTGTGGAAGATGCCGTTCTCCTGGGCTTTCCCCTCTGGGGAAATGTCGATGCGAAATACCATCCGCATAGAGGTGTCGGAGAGCCATCGTCAGTTGAAGAACCTCCGCTTCATTGCGGAGGTGATTCTTCTTGACTACTTCCGCCTCAATAGGGAGGACATCCTGTGTCTAAATGACCAGGAAAGCCGTGGCCTGTATACCGTCACCTTCACGGCCACGGCGTGTTGCGATAACATCTATGCAACCTTGTCTGGTGCGGACCAGAGGGACGATCGACTCGACGGTCTTTCGTTCCAGTTCCTCTATGGTGAGGAACATATACCGTTGGTGGTGGCTATGCACAGCCCTCATGTGACCACGGAGGATATAGCCACTTTTCTTCGGCGATACTGCGAAGAGGTGCGATTCGCAAACAAAATCTTGAACTCCGTGCGGTTCTGGAACGGCAAGAGGAAGTTCTGGGTCAAGCTCCGTAAGGATCCCGGTGGTATTGGGGGTCTTTGCCATCCGCCCCCAAATTTTGCCATCGGGAGAGTTCGGGGCTTCCTGTTCTATCCTCAAATGCCTATGTATTGCCGAAATTGCTTGAGGTTTGGCCACACCCAGGAGACCTGCGGCGCGGAGCGTGTGATTCGCTGCAATAGGTGTGGCCAAGAAGGTCACATAGCCTCAAGATGTAGCCATACGATAAGGTGCAACCTCTGCGGAGAGGAAAATCACGATTTTAATTCCTGTCCCCATAAAGCAAAAACTACGATGGGTGGGTCAAGGCTGGGCCCGCCCAAAGAGGGGACAGGACAAAAGACGTCCTTTTTTAAGATGCCCAAACCCCAGATGGCAGGTACTGATGGGTCCAGGCCCAAGACCTCTGGTGCTCCATCGGGGGGCCCACCGGTGGTAGTGCTAGGGGGAGGCCATGGGGATTCCACGAAGCCCGGGCGGGTGATCGAGTTTACTGCCCGGGAAATTGAAAGACGTCGATCGACTTCCTACCTGGCTCAAGAGCCCGCCGAAACTTCTGAAGGGGGCTCACCTGTGGCGGGTGGCAGCCGACGGGCCTCGGTGGGGGCAAAAGTGGACCCAAAATTGCAGCATAAGCCAGGTACTGGCTTGGCCCAGGGTCGCCCTGCTCCGGACGAAGAGGCCCCGGTGAAAGCCCGCCGGAAGGGGAGCCAGGTGGCCAGGTCTGAGCCCGGTCCTGTTACTCCGCCTATACAGGACAGGGCCAAGAAGACAAGTGGCGCCAAACCAGGGTTTGCTGCCCCGCCAGCAGTGGACCCGGTGGGTAAAACTGGCCATCGTCGATCGATGGGGAAGTTGGAGCAACAGTCCTCAGCAACGCTTGCTGGGGAACAAGCGATGAAAACTTCCCAAGGTAGCGGCAAAGGTTCCGGAAAAGAGGCCTCACAGGCCCCTGTGCAGCAGTTCCAGTCGTCAAATGATGAAAGAAGACGCAGATCCATCAGCCGGGGGCCAGAGATTACATCGAGTGAGAGCAACACAGAGGATATGGACAGCAGTGTGACATTTAAAAGACAAAGAGAAGAAGAAGAGGAAGACATTCAAAGGAAAGCGGCGTGCCGTAGTTCGGACGAGAGCGAGCTCAGGGTCGGGGCATCATCGATCTCAAGCTCCGACCCTCAGAACATCAAGGAGCTGATGACCCCGCAGGCGGGGGATGACGGTACGCAGCTTATTATTGACTTTGATTCTCCAAGCACGGACTCTCCATAAACTATGCCTATCCCTGTAAAAATTGCCTCACTCAATGTGAGGTCCTTAAAGAGCCCTGATCGCAGGGCTGCTTTATTTTCTTATCTAGAGACATGTGACTTTGACCTTTGCCTGCTACAAGAATGTGGAATCCCTAGTAAAATGGACTATAAAGACTTAAAAGAAGACTGGAAGCTGGGCCCATCCATATGGTCCGGTGCAAATGACTGTCGTTCTGTGGGTGTTGGGCTGCTCTGCCGAGGCCAGTCCTTTTCTATTCATACAGTAACTGAGATTGTGCCTGGCAGAGCTCTTTTAATTCATCTATATTTTAATGGACTTTTAATTCGTGTTTTAAATGTGTATGCCCCTCCTGATAAACAGGAGCGGGCAGAACTATTTGAAATTTTACCACTGTTTTGTGTTGGGTCTTCCCCCCTGCTGGTGGGAGGTGATTTTAACTGCATACGTGATGGGGAACACCGGCAGGGTGGGGATATTAATCGTAAAGACCGCACTTCTTACCTGCTTAAAAATTTTATTGATGATTTTAATTTGAAAGATTGCTGGAAGGATCTCTTGCCGGAGGACCCAGGCGCCACATGGTCCAATGGAAGAGTGAGCTCCAGAATCGATTTTATTTTTTCCTCTAGAGCTTTTAAACCCCTGAAATGCACGCTCGAGCAGAATATCTTCTCTGATCATAAGCTCCTCTTGGTGGGCCTGGAGCTAGAGGGGGAGCAAAAAGCAAAAAGGGGCCTCTGGAGATTAAACACCACACTCCTAGAGGACCCTGAGATAAAAGAGGAGTTTGTGCGGACCTACCAATGCTGGCAATCACAAAGAAAACCCCACGAGCCTATGCTGCACTGGTGGGAGGGCACCAAATCTAAAATCGGTTTTTTTTTTATCAAAGCAGGTAAGAAGAAGGCAAAAATGGAAAAACAGTGGTTTTATGTTCTTAACATGCGTTTAAATGTACTTTTTAAATTGAAAGAAGCTGGTATGGATGTAGAAAATGATATTTTAAACCTTAAAACTGAAATAAAACATGCCATAGAAAAGAAAGGGAAACAAATCATTTTTAACTCACATGTGCAGCACCTGGAGGAGGGCGAGAAATGTTCCCGTTTCTTTTTTAAAAAAGTGATGAATAGGAGGGATATCATCCAAAACCTTGAGGGTGAATCCACTCCAAAAGGCATGTTAGATGCAGTTTTTAACTTCTACCAGCTTCTTTTTAATAAGAAAGATCTTAATCCATCCTTTTTAGAACATGTTCTTAATTCCCTTGATTTTAAGCTAGATGTTTTAGACCAGGAGGTTTTATCCCGTGATCTTAACTTAGATGAACTTTTATTTGTTTTTAAAAGTTTTTCTAGTGGGAAGGCCCCTGGGGAAGATGGTTTACCCATCGAATTTTATTTAGCTTTTTGGGATATTTTAAAGGATGATATGGTTTTATTGTATAAAGAAACTTTTATTGTTAATGAACTTCCCCCTTCCTGGAGGAGGGGGATTGTATCATTACTTTTTAAAAAGGGTGAAAAGGATATGCTAAAAAATTGGCGCCCCATCACACTTTTAAATGTCGATTATAAAGTTTTAGCCAAGTTATTAGCTGTCCGTTTTAAACCTTTTATTCATAAATTAATTCACCCAAATCAGGTTTGTGGGGTACCTGGAAGGTCTATAGCTGAATCCCTAAATATTTTAAGAGATGTTTTATGGTATTTTAAGGATAGAAATCAAACTGTAGCAATTTTATCCTTAGACTTTGAAAAAGCCTTTGATAGGGTCTCCCATGAATACCTGTTTTTAGTTCTTAAAAAGATGGCAGTGCCTGAAACGATTTTAAGCCGAATCATGCTTTTATACCGATCCTGTTTTAGTCAAGTCTCTGTTAATGGCTTTTTAACCAGCGGTGTTCCTCTTTTATCAGGTGTCAAACAGGGCTGCCCCCTGTCCCCACTCCTTTTTATTTGCGCAATCGAACCACTGATGGCCCTCCTCAGAAAAGACCGGGTAGTAAGAGGCGTACCGATACCTGGTGGAGGAGGGACCCATCTAAAGGTGTTGGGGTACATGGATGATGTCACCATACTGTGCCCGGACTCTCCATCCATGAGGGGGGCATTGAGGAACACCAGCTATTTCTGCGAGGTCTCTGGTTTTAAGCTAAACACAGATAAATGTGACTGTTTTTATATTGGCTCCTGGGATTCATCCATCACCCCAGGAGTCACAATGCAACAGGATCAAATTAAAGTTTTAGGTATTGTTTTTAACCAGGTCAATGATGGGAGCCCTAACTGGGATTCAGCTATAGCTAAGATGGAGAAGAAGATTTTAATGTGGAATCTTAGAAACCTTACCATGGAGGGGAAGATTTTAATAATAAAGATGGTTTTACTCCCTATTATGCTATACATTGCCATGGTATTTCCTCCATCTATTTTATACATTAAAAAAGTAACTAGAATTGTTTTTTCTTTTTTATGGGGTTCAAAAATGGAGAAATTAAAGCGTGATTTTATGTACAAAAGTAAAGATAATGGCGGGAAAGATGTTCCTAACCTTTTTACTTTCTTTTACATAAAGTATTTCTGTTTCTGTTTTAAAATTATTAAATCCGATGGCATTTTTAGCTGCTTTTTAAGGTACGCTGCGGGCATGGTTTTTAAAAGATGGTTGCGCATCCCTCTGAACGCTCCGGTGCTTCTGTGTCCCCCAAAACATTATGTGGTGTTGGAAAAGACAGTCAGGCTCCTAGGTCTCCAAGATTTGGAGCCTGACATACTGGGGGACCAGAGAAAGGTATCAAAGGTCCTCAGGCGGAGTGAGGTTACCCTGGCAGTGTCCAATTTCACACAGGCAAGATCCAAAAAGGTATGGCGGAACGTGTACGGGAAGTTTCTGGCGAATGTACACAGGGATCTTGCCTGGGCAATCGTCCACCAGTGCCTCCCTACTCGTGAGTTCCAGCACAGGCGAGGACTGGTGGCGAGAGCCAAGTGCCCGAGAGATGGCTGCGGAGTGGACGAAACGGTGCTGCACATATTTTGGAACTGCCCTTTTGCACGGGAGCTTTGGAGGAAGGTAGGCCCACTTTTGAAGTGGGCCTGCGGCCTAAAAGATTTTAGTCACGAATGTGTCTTTTACGGTCTTTTTAACTGCCCCAATTTTAAACAGCAGATGATCTGCTGGATGATTATTAATTGTTTTAAAAATGCCATCTGGAAAGTTAGGAACATCTTACTTTTTAAACATGATTTTATTGATGTTAAAAACTGTATAAAGCTGGCCCTGAGTGAGATGTACATCTATTACCTAAGAGACAAGAAACAGTTGGGGGCCAGCGAGGCAGCATCCATGTGGTGTCTGCCTCTATGGAACGAAATAACAGTATAATCAGTTTTTATGACATTTGTATAATGTTTTATCCTGCCATTTTTATTTTTTCTCCTTTTATTACTGGTTTTATTATTTGTATTTTAAAACTTTTGTGAACCTTTTATTATTTTGCATTTTAAATTTTGTATGGTTTCTTATTTATTCAATAAAATTTTGTTGAAACCTTATCTGTTCTTATCAGTTTAATATCTGATACGTCCCCTATCTGGGGACCATATATTAAATGGATTTTTGAGAACGGGGGCCGATTTCGAAGCTTGCTTCCGTCGCCCTATGCATTGACCCGATATGGCAGTATCTTCGGGTACAGTGCACCACCCCCTTACAGGGTTAAAAAGAAAGATTCCTACTTTCATTGCTACCTGCTTGCTGGCTAGCCAGCTAGCCAGCCCTGTGGGCCTTGCTGCTGCTGCTGCTGCAGCCAAAAAACAAAAGGTGGTGCTGCTGCTGCTTCTGCTGCTTCTGCTTGTGTCTGGCCGCTGTTGGAGCGTCCAGGCACAGGACTTCTGCTGCTGCTGACTAAATGGCCTCCTTAATTGGATCATTTGAGTAGCCAGCACACCTGTGCAGGTAGGGCATGACATGATAGGCAGCTGCCTTGATAGCGGGTGGGTGCTGAATGTTCCTAATTGACAAAATAAGATTAATGCTTATGAAGAAATATAAAATCTCATCCCTTCCCCAATATCGCGCCACACCCCTACCCCTTAATTCCCTGGTTGAACTTGATGGACATATGTCTTTTTTCGACCGTACTAACTATGTAACTATGTAACATAACATGGGGGGGTCTCCTGGCTGTTCACACAGGTGTGTCATTGCTGTACATTGACCATGCATTGCTTCTGTGGTATTGCAAAGGCAAAGACAAATGCTTCCAGCCATCCATTGCACTAATGGATTGGTCATCAGCTGGCTGTCTATGTCCCGCATCAATATAGACCAAAGTACAGAGGGTTAGGCTATGCTATAGTGCACCTACCTGATGCATCAGAAGGTGCGAGGCCCTTGCTAAATTCTGTGCACAGACTTTGAGATCTATGCTTTAGACTGTATCTAAACCTGCTCCAACATGGACTGACATTCTGGCCTACTTTCAGCCGATGCGACTTGTCTGTCGCTGAACAGTCGCTTTTTATGTATTCAGCACCTATGTATAATGTTGTAAAAATGCTCTAGAAGCTAAAGTCGCAGAAATGTCACACATATTTGGCCTGCAACTTTCTGTGCGACAAATTCAGACAGGAAAAATCAGTATAAATCCTTAGAAAATTATCCCCCAGTGTCTCCATCTGCTGGCGGTATTGAATAAGCATTGCTGCACTGATGGGGTATGCATTAGACGAAAAAAAAGAAGAAAAAGAAGAATAATACGCCCAGAAAAGAGGCGAAAAGGAGAAAAACGTAAAAAAACGTGAAAAAAAAGTAAGAGGAAGAGAAGGGAAAAAAAGGTGGAAATGGGTTTAAAAGTGATTTCGGCGGAGAAATATATATATATATATATATATATATATATATATATATATATACGCGCACACACACACATATATATAAACGTATTCTCCGTTGAGATATTGCAGCCGCTGCTGTGTCCAGGCCCAGGAGCCTTAGCACTGTGCTGTGATGTCACTCAATACCACTGACATCACTAGGTGTAAACAACATCTCTCCTTTGCTGTGTATGTGACTATGGAGCTGTTTGGTGATGTCGTCTATTATGGCCTTCATAGAAGCAACAGGAGATTGTTGCATCCATCTAGAACCCTCAGAACTACAGTGCTATGATGTCACTCACTTCCACAGGCCTTGCAGAGTGTAAACAACAACAACCCAGCTTTGTTGTGTATGTAACCATAGGGATTGTGATGTCACCTAGAACCTTCACAGCAGCGACAGCTTTATGAGGAGCATCAGCACTGCTCTGCCTGAGCAGAACCATCACCGCCATAGGTTGTCAAATAACCCGGATTTAACCCACACAGGTAAGTCCAATGGGGTGCAGGCATGTCCTCTATGCTTACAGCTTCCCGTGGGTGTTGGTTTGATACCGTTTGGGGACAGCCAAGGAGGCATCTGCAGGCAACAAAGGTAGGTGTGTGCTTGTGTGTGTGTTTCCTATGCAGATCCTAAGCCCAGTGTCACATGCAAGTAGGAGGAGTAAGAAGGGTTCCTGGCAAATCCGGGTTATGGATTGCATTTAAAAAGGCCCCGTGGGAGTGCAATGGGCCCCTGTCTTGCTGCTTAGCAATAATGGTATGGGTTTAGGTTCTGCTGTGTGTACTGGTGGTTGACTGCCCCCCAGCCCAGAGTGTGCATGGAAAATTGTCTGGCAGCCTCCCTGACAGCAAGCAGTGATAGTGCCCATGAAGGGGACCTTGTTGGGCCCGCCCCTTTCACGGTTATCGCTTCTCGGCCTTTTGGCTAAGATCAAGTGTAGTATCTGTTCTTATCAGTTTAATATCTGATACGTCCCCTATCTGGGGACCATATATTAAATGGATTTTTGAGAACGGGGGCCGATTTCGAAGCTTGCTTCCGTCGCCCTATGCATTGACCCGATATGGCAGTATCTTCGGGTACAGTGCACCACCCCCTTACAGGGTTAAAAAGAAAGATTCCTACTTTCATTGCTACCTGCTTGCTGGCTAGCCAGCTAGCCAGCCCTGTGGGCCTTGCTGCTGCTGCTGCTGCAGCCAAAAAACAAAAGGTGGTGCTGCTGCTGCTTCTGCTGCTTCTGCTTGTGTCTGGCCGCTGTTGGAGCGTCCAGGCACAGGACTTCTGCTGCTGCTGACTAAATGGCCTCCTTAATTGGATCATTTGAGTAGCCAGCACACCTGTGCAGGTAGGGCATGACATGATAGGCAGCTGCCTTGATAGCGGGTGGGTGCTGAATGTTCCTAATTGACAAAATAAGATTAATGCTTATGAAGAAATATAAAATCTCATCCCTTCCCCAATATCGCGCCACACCCCTACCCCTTAATTCCCTGGTTGAACTTGATGGACATATGTCTTTTTTCGACCGTACTAACTATGTAACTATGTAACATAACATGGGGGGGTCTCCTGGCTGTTCACACAGGTGTGTCATTGCTGTACATTGACCATGCATTGCTTCTGTGGTATTGCAAAGGCAAAGACAAATGCTTCCAGCCATCCATTGCACTAATGGATTGGTCATCAGCTGGCTGTCTATGTCCCGCATCAATATAGACCAAAGTACAGAGGGTTAGGCTATGCTATAGTGCACCTACCTGATGCATCAGAAGGTGCGAGGCCCTTGCTAAATTCTGTGCACAGACTTTGAGATCTATGCTTTAGACTGTATCTAAACCTGCTCCAACATGGACTGACATTCTGGCCTACTTTCAGCCGATGCGACTTGTCTGTCGCTGAACAGTCGCTTTTTATGTATTCAGCACCTATGTATAATGTTGTAAAAATGCTCTAGAAGCTAAAGTCGCAGAAATGTCACACATATTTGGCCTGCAACTTTCTGTGCGACAAATTCAGACAGGAAAAATCAGTATAAATCCTTAGAAAATTATCCCCCAGTGTCTCCATCTGCTGGCGGTATTGAATAAGCATTGCTGCACTGATGGGGTATGCATTAGACGAAAAAAAAGAAGAAAAAGAAGAATAATACGCCCAGAAAAGAGGCGAAAAGGAGAAAAACGTAAAAAAACGTGAAAAAAAAGTAAGAGGAAGAGAAGGGAAAAAAAGGTGGAAATGGGTTTAAAAGTGATTTCGGCGGAGAAATATATATATATATATATATATATATATATATATATATATATATATATACGCGCACACACACACATATATATAAACGTATTCTCCGTTGAGATATTGCAGCCGCTGCTGTGTCCAGGCCCAGGAGCCTTAGCACTGTGCTGTGATGTCACTCAATACCACTGACATCACTAGGTGTAAACAACATCTCTCCTTTGCTGTGTATGTGACTATGGAGCTGTTTGGTGATGTCGTCTATTATGGCCTTCATAGAAGCAACAGGAGATTGTTGCATCCATCTAGAACCCTCAGAACTACAGTGCTATGATGTCACTCACTTCCACAGGCCTTGCAGAGTGTAAACAACAACAACCCAGCTTTGTTGTGTATGTAACCATAGGGATTGTGATGTCACCTAGAACCTTCACAGCAGCGACAGCTTTATGAGGAGCATCAGCACTGCTCTGCCTGAGCAGAACCATCACCGCCATAGGTTGTCAAATAACCCGGATTTAACCCACACAGGTAAGTCCAATGGGGTGCAGGCATGTCCTCTATGCTTACAGCTTCCCGTGGGTGTTGGTTTGATACCGTTTGGGGACAGCCAAGGAGGCATCTGCAGGCAACAAAGGTAGGTGTGTGCTTGTGTGTGTGTTTCCTATGCAGATCCTAAGCCCAGTGTCACATGCAAGTAGGAGGAGTAAGAAGGGTTCCTGGCAAATCCGGGTTATGGATTGCATTTAAAAAGGCCCCGTGGGAGTGCAATGGGCCCCTGTCTTGCTGCTTAGCAATAATGGTATGGGTTTAGGTTCTGCTGTGTGTACTGGTGGTTGACTGCCCCCCAGCCCAGAGTGTGCATGGAAAATTGTCTGGCAGCCTCCCTGACAGCAAGCAGTGATAGTGCCCATGAAGGGGACCTTGTTGGGCCCGCCCCTTTCACGGTTATCGCTTCTCGGCCTTTTGGCTAAGATCAAGTGTAGTATCTGTTCTTATCAGTTTAATATCTGATACGTCCCCTATCTGGGGACCATATATTAAATGGATTTTTGAGAACGGGGGCCGATTTCGAAGCTTGCTTCCGTCGCCCTATGCATTGACCCGATATGGCAGTATCTTCGGGTACAGTGCACCACCCCCTTACAGGGTTAAAAAGAAAGATTCCTACTTTCATTGCTACCTGCTTGCTGGCTAGCCAGCTAGCCAGCCCTGTGGGCCTTGCTGCTGCTGCTGCTGCTGCAGCCAAAAAACAAAAGGTGGTGCTGCTGCTGCTTCTGCTGCTTCTGCTTGTGTCTGGCCGCTGTTGGAGCGTCCAGGCACAGGACTTCTGCTGCTGCTGACTAAATGGCCTCCTTAATTGGATCATTTGAGTAGCCAGCACACCTGTGCAGGTAGGGCATGACATGATAGGCAGCTGCCTTGATAGCGGGTGGGTGCTGAATGTTCCTAATTGACAAAATAAGATTAATGCTTATGAAGAAATATAAAATCTCATCCCTTCCCCAATATCGCGCCACACCCCTACCCCTTAATTCCCTGGTTGAACTTGATGGACATATGTCTTTTTTCGACCGTACTAACTATGTAACTATGTAACATAACATGGGGGGGTCTCCTGGCTGTTCACACAGGTGTGTCATTGCTGTACATTGACCATGCATTGCTTCTGTGGTATTGCAAAGGCAAAGACAAATGCTTCCAGCCATCCATTGCACTAATGGATTGGTCATCAGCTGGCTGTCTATGTCCCGCATCAATATAGACCAAAGTACAGAGGGTTAGGCTATGCTATAGTGCACCTACCTGATGCATCAGAAGGTGCGAGGCCCTTGCTAAATTCTGTGCACAGACTTTGAGATCTATGCTTTAGACTGTATCTAAACCTGCTCCAACATGGACTGACATTCTGGCCTACTTTCAGCCGATGCGACTTGTCTGTCGCTGAACAGTCGCTTTTTATGTATTCAGCACCTATGTATAATGTTGTAAAAATGCTCTAGAAGCTAAAGTCGCAGAAATGTCACACATATTTGGCCTGCAACTTTCTGTGCGACAAATTCAGACAGGAAAAATCAGTATAAATCCTTAGAAAATTATCCCCCAGTGTCTCCATCTGCTGGCGGTATTGAATAAGCATTGCTGCACTGATGGGGTATGCATTAGACGAAAAAAAAGAAGAAAAAGAAGAATAATACGCCCAGAAAAGAGGCGAAAAGGAGAAAAACGTAAAAAAACGTGAAAAAAAAGTAAGAGGAAGAGAAGGGAAAAAAAGGTGGAAATGGGTTTAAAAGTGATTTCGGCGGAGAAATATATATATATATATATATATATATATATATATATATATATATATATATATATATACGCGCACACACACACATATATATAAACGTATTCTCCGTTGAGATATTGCAGCCGCTGCTGTGTCCAGGCCCAGGAGCCTTAGCACTGTGCTGTGATGTCACTCAATACCACTGACATCACTAGGTGTAAACAACATCTCTCCTTTGCTGTGTATGTGACTATGGAGCTGTTTGGTGATGTCGTCTATTATGGCCTTCATAGAAGCAACAGGAGATTGTTGCATCCATCTAGAACCCTCAGAACTACAGTGCTATGATGTCACTCACTTCCACAGGCCTTGCAGAGTGTAAACAACAACAACCCAGCTTTGTTGTGTATGTAACCATAGGGATTGTGATGTCACCTAGAACCTTCACAGCAGCGACAGCTTTATGAGGAGCATCAGCACTGCTCTGCCTGAGCAGAACCATCACCGCCATAGGTTGTCAAATAACCCGGATTTAACCCACACAGGTAAGTCCAATGGGGTGCAGGCATGTCCTCTATGCTTACAGCTTCCCGTGGGTGTTGGTTTGATACCGTTTGGGGACAGCCAAGGAGGCATCTGCAGGCAACAAAGGTAGGTGTGTGCTTGTGTGTGTGTTTCCTATGCAGATCCTAAGCCCAGTGTCACATGCAAGTAGGAGGAGTAAGAAGGGTTCCTGGCAAATCCGGGTTATGGATTGCATTTAAAAAGGCCCCGTGGGAGTGCAATGGGCCCCTGTCTTGCTGCTTAGCAATAATGGTATGGGTTTAGGTTCTGCTGTGTGTACTGGTGGTTGACTGCCCCCCAGCCCAGAGTGTGCATGGAAAATTGTCTGGCAGCCTCCCTGACAGCAAGCAGTGATAGTGCCCATGAAGGGGACCTTGTTGGGCCCGCCCCTTTCACGGTTATCGCTTCTCGGCCTTTTGGCTAAGATCAAGTGTAGTATCTGTTCTTATCAGTTTAATATCTGATACGTCCCCTATCTGGGGACCATATATTAAATGGATTTTTGAGAACGGGGGCCGATTTCGAAGCTTGCTTCCGTCGCCCTATGCATTGACCCGATATGGCAGTATCTTCGGGTACAGTGCACCACCCCCTTACAGGGTTAAAAAGAAAGATTCCTACTTTCATTGCTACCTGCTTGCTGGCTAGCCAGCTAGCCAGCCCTGTGGGCCTTGCTGCTGCTGCTGCTGCTGCAGCCAAAAAACAAAAGGTGGTGCTGCTGCTGCTTCTGCTGCTTCTGCTTGTGTCTGGCCGCTGTTGGAGCGTCCAGGCACAGGACTTCTGCTGCTGCTGACTAAATGGCCTCCTTAATTGGATCATTTGAGTAGCCAGCACACCTGTGCAGGTAGGGCATGACATGATAGGCAGCTGCCTTGATAGCGGGTGGGTGCTGAATGTTCCTAATTGACAAAATAAGATTAATGCTTATGAAGAAATATAAAATCTCATCCCTTCCCCAATATCGCGCCACACCCCTACCCCTTAATTCCCTGGTTGAACTTGATGGACATATGTCTTTTTTCGACCGTACTAACTATGTAACTATGTAACATAACATGGGGGGGTCTCCTGGCTGTTCACACAGGTGTGTCATTGCTGTACATTGACCATGCATTGCTTCTGTGGTATTGCAAAGGCAAAGACAAATGCTTCCAGCCATCCATTGCACTAATGGATTGGTCATCAGCTGGCTGTCTATGTCCCGCATCAATATAGACCAAAGTACAGAGGGTTAGGCTATGCTATAGTGCACCTACCTGATGCATCAGAAGGTGCGAGGCCCTTGCTAAATTCTGTGCACAGACTTTGAGATCTATGCTTTAGACTGTATCTAAACCTGCTCCAACATGGACTGACATTCTGGCCTACTTTCAGCCGATGCGACTTGTCTGTCGCTGAACAGTCGCTTTTTATGTATTCAGCACCTATGTATAATGTTGTAAAAATGCTCTAGAAGCTAAAGTCGCAGAAATGTCACACATATTTGGCCTGCAACTTTCTGTGCGACAAATTCAGACAGGAAAAATCAGTATAAATCCTTAGAAAATTATCCCCCAGTGTCTCCATCTGCTGGCGGTATTGAATAAGCATTGCTGCACTGATGGGGTATGCATTAGACGAAAAAAAAGAAGAAAAAGAAGAATAATACGCCCAGAAAAGAGGCGAAAAGGAGAAAAACGTAAAAAAACGTGAAAAAAAAGTAAGAGGAAGAGAAGGGAAAAAAAGGTGGAAATGGGTTTAAAAGTGATTTCGGCGGAGAAATATATATATATATATATATATATATATATATATATATATATACGCGCACACACACACATATATATAAACGTATTCTCCGTTGAGATATTGCAGCCGCTGCTGTGTCCAGGCCCAGGAGCCTTAGCACTGTGCTGTGATGTCACTCAATACCACTGACATCACTAGGTGTAAACAACATCTCTCCTTTGCTGTGTATGTGACTATGGAGCTGTTTGGTGATGTCGTCTATTATGGCCTTCATAGAAGCAACAGGAGATTGTTGCATCCATCTAGAACCCTCAGAACTACAGTGCTATGATGTCACTCACTTCCACAGGCCTTGCAGAGTGTAAACAACAACAACCCAGCTTTGTTGTGTATGTAACCATAGGGATTGTGATGTCACCTAGAACCTTCACAGCAGCGACAGCTTTATGAGGAGCATCAGCACTGCTCTGCCTGAGCAGAACCATCACCGCCATAGGTTGTCAAATAACCCGGATTTAACCCACACAGGTAAGTCCAATGGGGTGCAGGCATGTCCTCTATGCTTACAGCTTCCCGTGGGTGTTGGTTTGATACCGTTTGGGGACAGCCAAGGAGGCATCTGCAGGCAACAAAGGTAGGTGTGTGCTTGTGTGTGTGTTTCCTATGCAGATCCTAAGCCCAGTGTCACATGCAAGTAGGAGGAGTAAGAAGGGTTCCTGGCAAATCCGGGTTATGGATTGCATTTAAAAAGGCCCCGTGGGAGTGCAATGGGCCCCTGTCTTGCTGCTTAGCAATAATGGTATGGGTTTAGGTTCTGCTGTGTGTACTGGTGGTTGACTGCCCCCCAGCCCAGAGTGTGCATGGAAAATTGTCTGGCAGCCTCCCTGACAGCAAGCAGTGATAGTGCCCATGAAGGGGACCTTGTTGGGCCCGCCCCTTTCACGGTTATCGCTTCTCGGCCTTTTGGCTAAGATCAAGTGTAGTATCTGTTCTTATCAGTTTAATATCTGATACGTCCCCTATCTGGCGACCATATATTAAATGGATTTTTGAGAACGGGGGCCGATTTCGAAGCTTGCTTCCGTCGCCCTATGCATTGACCCGATATGGCAGTATCTTCGGGTACAGTGCACCACCCCCTTACAGGGTTAAAAAGAAAGATTCCTACTTTCATTGCTACCTGCTTGCTGGCTAGCCAGCTAGCCAGCCCTGTGGGCCTTGCTGCTGCTGCTGCTGCAGCCAAAAAACAAAAGGTGGTGCTGCTGCTGCTTCTGCTGCTTCTGCTTGTGTCTGGCCGCTGTTGGAGCGTCCAGGCACAGGACTTCTGCTGCTGCTGACTAAATGGCCTCCTTAATTGGATCATTTGAGTAGCCAGCACACCTGTGCAGGTAGGGCATGACATGATAGGCAGCTGCCTTGATAGCGGGTGGGTGCTGAATGTTCCTAATTGACAAAATAAGATTAATGCTTATGAAGAAATATAAAATCTCATCCCTTCCCCAATATCGCGCCACACCCCTACCCCTTAATTCCCTGGTTGAACTTGATGGACATATGTCTTTTTTCGACCGTACTAACTATGTAACTATGTAACATAACATGGGGGGGTCTCCTGGCTGTTCACACAGGTGTGTCATTGCTGTACATTGACCATGCATTGCTTCTGTGGTATTGCAAAGGCAAAGACAAATGCTTCCAGCCATCCATTGCACTAATGGATTGGTCATCAGCTGGCTGTCTATGTCCCGCATCAATATAGACCAAAGTACAGAGGGTTAGGCTATGCTATAATGCACCTACCTGATGCATCAGAAGGTGCGAGGCCCTTGCTAAATTCTGTGCACAGACTTTGAGATCTATGCTTTAGACTGTATCTAAACCTGCTCCAACATGGACTGACATTCTGGCCTACTTTCAGCCGATGCGACTTGTCTGTCGCTGAACAGTCGCTTTTTATGTATTCAGCACCTATGTATAATGTTGTAAAAATGCTCTAGAAGCTAAAGTCGCAGAAATGTCACACATATTTGGCCTGCAACTTTCTGTGCGACAAATTCAGACAGGAAAAATCAGTATAAATCCTTAGAAAATTATCCCCCAGTGTCTCCATCTGCTGGCGGTATTGAATAAGCATTGCTGCACTGATGGGGTATGCATTAGACGAAAAAAAAGAAGAAAAAGAAGAATAATACGCCCAGAAAAGAGGCGAAAAGGAGAAAAATGTAAAAAAACGTGAAAAAAAAGTAAGAGGAAGAGAAGGGAAAAAAAGGTGGAAATGGGTTTAAAAGTGATTTCGGCGGAGAAATATATATATATATATATATATATATATATATATATATATATATATATACGCGCACACACACACATATATATAAACGTATTCTCCGTTGAGATATTGCAGCCGCTGCTGTGTCCAGGCCCAGGAGCCTTAGCACTGTGCTGTGATGTCACTCAATACCACTGACATCACTAGGTGTAAACAACATCTCTCCTTTGCTGTGTATGTGACTATGGAGCTGTTTGGTGATGTCGTCTATTACGGCCTTCATAGAAGCAACAGGAGATTGTTGCATCCATCTAGAACCCTCAGAACTACAGTGCTATGATGTCACTCACTTCCACAGGCCTTGCAGAGTGTAAACAACAACAACCCAGCTTTGTTGTGTATGTAACCATAGGGATTGTGATGTCACCTAGAACCTTCACAGCAGCGACAGCTTTATGAGGAGCATCAGCACTGCTCTGCCTGAGCAGAACCATCACCGCCATAGGTTGTCAAATAACCCGGATTTAACCCACACAGGTAAGTCCAATGGGGTGCAGGCATGTCCTCTATGCTTACAGCTTCCCGTGGGTGTTGGTTTGATACCGTTTGGGGACAGCCAAGGAGGCATCTGCAGGCAACAAAGGTAGGTGTGTGCTTGTGTGTGTGTTTCCTATGCAGATCCTAAGCCCAGTGTCACATGCAAGTAGGAGGAGTAAGAAGGGTTCCTGGCAAATCCGGGTTATGGATTGCATTTAAAAAGGCCCCGTGGGAGTGCAATGGGCCCCTGTCTTGCTGCTTAGCAATAATGGTATGGGTTTAGGTTCTGCTGTGTGTACTGGTGGTTGACTGCCCCCCAGCCCAGAGTGTGCATGGAAAATTGTCTGGCAGCCTCCCTGACAGCAAGCAGTGATAGTGCCCATGAAGGGGACCTTGTTGGGCCCGCCCCTTTCACGGTTATTGCTTCTCGGCCTTTTGGCTAAGATCAAGTGTAGTATCTGTTCTGATCAGTTTTCATGCTGGTGGGGATGGGTGCTGCATGGAGGATGCAGGTGTACCAGGGCTTTCCGGGGCTGGTTCTGAGGAATCAGCTCGACGGCTGCCCCGATGTGACCTGTTCCCTCCGGGTCTCGCCATGAGGCTGAGAGGGTCTAGAGCCGAGGTACTTTTGTGCCTCGGGGAGTGGTGACCCCGAGGTGCCGAAACTCACTGGGAGAATAGGCTCACTGAGTTGAAGCACGGGCACCATAATCTCTTCACCTTGTGGCACTCACCTCTTGATTCCCGGCCTTCTGGCTAGGATCAGAGAAATTTTTATAGATCCGGCCGGATGTCCGGGCAGTATATCTGCACACATTCACTTATTTATTTCTTTTTTGTCTCACTGTGTCACTTTTTGCGTGTTGTGTGTTCACAGGATTTGTCAGGATGCGGTAGCCCTTCTGGGTGTCCCTCCTGGCGGTCTAGGGGAGGTGTGTGTGGCCATTAGGTTCCGCACCTCCCTGCAAACACCCCGGGTACTCCTGCTTTGGCAGGGTACCTACCGTAATCGGCTCTGCGGGCAGATACCTTGGCTAACGCCAAGGGGGATGCCGGGAGCATTTGTGGTCCCCTAGTAGCTTCGGCGAAAAGGGACATCGAACCTGGAACCTCGCAGGTACCTTTTGGTCCGGAGGCGAAGGGTAAGGTTTGTTGGGGGGCCTCTCTCCTATCGGAGAAGGGCTTGCGATAGACCGCATCCTTTGTGCACGTTTTTTTAGTGTAACACGTTTGCACTTTTTCTTGCACTTTGGGTGAATCGAAAGCACGTTCCTCGGCTTTAGATAAAAAAAAAAAAAAAAAAAATCTGTTCTTATCAGTTTAATATCTGATACGTCCCCTATCTGGGGACCATATATTAAATGGATTTTTGAGAACGGGGGCCGATTTCGAAGCTTGCTTCCGTCGCCCTATGCATTGACCCGATATGGCAGTATCTTCGGGTACAGTGCACCACCCCCTTACAGGGTTAAAAAGAAAGATTCCTACTTTCATTGCTACCTGCTTGCTGGCTAGCCAGCTAGCCAGCCCTGTGGGCCTTGCTGCTGCTGCTGCTGCTGCAGCCAAAAAACAAAAGGTGGTGCTGCTGCTGCTTCTGCTGCTTCTGCTTGTGTCTGGCCGCTGTTGGAGCGTCCAGGCACAGGACTTCTGCTGCTGCTGACTAAATGGCCTCCTTAATTGGATCATTTGAGTAGCCAGCACACCTGTGCAGGTAGGGCATGACATGATAGGCAGCTGCCTTGATAGCGGGTGGGTGCTGAATGTTCCTAATTGACAAAATAAGATTAATGCTTATGAAGAAATATAAAATCTCATCCCTTCCCCAATATCGCGCCACACCCCTACCCCTTAATTCCCTGGTTGAACTTGATGGACATATGTCTTTTTTCGACCGTACTAACTATGTAACTATGTAACATAACATGGGGGGGTCTCCTGGCTGTTCACACAGGTGTGTCATTGCTGTACATTGACCATGCATTGCTTCTGTGGTATTGCAAAGGCAAAGACAAATGCTTCCAGCCATCCATTGCACTAATGGATTGGTCATCAGCTGGCTGTCTATGTCCCGCATCAATATAGACCAAAGTACAGAGGGTTAGGCTATGCTATAGTGCACCTACCTGATGCATCAGAAGGTGCGAGGCCCTTGCTAAATTCTGTGCACAGACTTTGAGATCTATGCTTTAGACTGTATCTAAACCTGCTCCAACATGGACTGACATTCTGGCCTACTTTCAGCCGATGCGACTTGTCTGTCGCTGAACAGTCGCTTTTTATGTATTCAGCACCTATGTATAATGTTGTAAAAATGCTCTAGAAGCTAAAGTCGCAGAAATGTCACACATATTTGGCCTGCAACTTTCTGTGCGATAAATTCAGACAGGAAAAATCAGTATAAATCCTTAGAAAATTATCCCCCAGTGTCTCCATCTGCTGGCGGTATTGAATAAGCATTGCTGCACTGATGGGGTATGCATTAGACGAAAAAAAAGAAGAAAAAGAAGAATAATACGCCCAGAAAAGAGGCGAAAAGGAGAAAAACGTAAAAAAAACGTGAAAAAAAAGTAAGAGGAAGAGAAGGGAAAAAAAGGTGGAAATGGGTTTAAAAGTGATTTCGGCGGAGAAATATATATATATATATATATATATATATATATATATATATATATATATATACGCGCACACACACACATATATATAAACGTATTCTCCGTTGAGATATTGCAGCCGCTGCTGTGTCCAGGCCCAGGAGCCTTAGCACTGTGCTGTGATGTCACTCAATACCACTGACATCACTAGGTGTAAACAACATCTCTCCTTTGCTGTGTATGTGACTATGGAGCTGTTTGGTGATGTCGTCTATTATGGCCTTCATAGAAGCAACAGGAGATTGTTGCATCCATCTAGAACCCTCAGAACTACAGTGCTATGATGTCACTCACTTCCACAGGCCTTGCAGAGTGTAAACAACAACAACCCAGCTTTGTTGTGTATGTAACCATAGGGATTGTGATGTCACCTAGAACCTTCACAGCAGCGACAGCTTTATGAGGAGCATCAGCACTGCTCTGCCTGAGCAGAACCATCACCGCCATAGGTTGTCAAATAACCCGGATTTAACCCACACAGGTAAGTCCAATGGGGTGCAGGCATGTCCTCTATGCTTACAGCTTCCCGTGGGTGTTGGTTTGATACCGTTTGGGGACAGCCAAGGAGGCATCTGCAGGCAACAAAGGTAGGTGTGTGCTTGTGTGTGTGTTTCCTATGCAGATCCTAAGCCCAGTGTCACATGCAAGTAGGAGGAGTAAGAAGGGTTCCTGGCAAATCCGGGTTATGGATTGCATTTAAAAAGGCCCCGTGGGAGTGCAATGGGCCCCTGTCTTGCTGCTTAGCAATAATGGTATGGGTTTAGGTTCTGCTGTGTGTACTGGTGGTTGACTGCCCCCCAGCCCAGAGTGTGCATGGAAAATTGTCTGGCAGCCTCCCTGACAGCAAGCAGTGATAGTGCCCATGAAGGGGACCTTGTTGGGCCCGCCCCTTTCACGGTTATCGCTTCTCGGCCTTTTGGCTAAGATCAAGTGTAGTATCTGTTCTTATCAGTTTAATATCTGATACGTCCCCTATCTGGGGACCATATATTAAATGGATTTTTGAGAACGGGGGCCGATTTCGAAGCTTGCTTCCGTCGCCCTATGCATTGACCCGATATGGCAGTATCTTTGGGTACAGTGCACCACCCCCTTACAGGGTTAAAAAGAAAGATTCCTACTTTCATTGCTACCTGCTTGCTGGCTAGCCAGCTAGCCAGCCCTGTGGGCCTTGCTGCTGCTGCTGCTGCTGCAGCCAAAAAACAAAAGGTGGTGCTGCTGCTGCTTCTGCTGCTTCTGCTTGTGTCTGGCCGCTGTTGGAGCGTCCAGGCACAGGACTTCTGCTGCTGCTGCTGACTAAATGGCCTCCTTAATTGGATCATTTGAGTAGCCAGCACACCTGTGCAGGTAGGGCATGACATGATAGGCAGCTGCCTTGATAGCGGGTGGGTGCTGAATGTTCCTAATTGACAAAATAAGATTAATGCTTATGAAGAAATATAAAATCTCATCCCTTCCCCAATATCGCGCCACACCCCTACCCCTTAATTCCCTGGTTGAACTTGATGGACATATGTCTTTTTTCGACCGTACTAACTATGTAACTATGTAACATAACATGGGGGGGTCTCCTGGCTGTTCACACAGGTGTGTCATTGCTGTACATTGACCATGCATTGCTTCTGTGGTATTGCAAAGGCAAAGACAAATGCTTCCAGCCATCCATTGCACTAATGGATTGGTCATCAGCTGGCTGTCTATGTCCCGCATCAATATAGACCAAAGTACAGAGGGTTAGGCTATGCTATAGTGCACCTACCTGATGCATCAGAAGGTGCGAGGCCCTTGCTAAATTCTGTGCACAGACTTTGAGATCTATGCTTTAGACTGTATCTAAACCTGCTCCAACATGGACTGACATTCTGGCCTACTTTCAGCCGATGCGACTTGTCTGTCGCTGAACAGTCGCTTTTTATGTATTCAGCACCTATGTATAATGTTGTAAAAATGCTCTAGAAGCTAAAGTCGCAGAAATGTCACACATATTTGGCCTGCAACTTTCTGTGCGACAAATTCAGACAGGAAAAATCAGTATAAATCCTTAGAAAATTATCCCCCAGTGTCTCCATCTGCTGGCGGTATTGAATAAGCATTGCTGCACTGATGGGGTATGCATTAGACGAAAAAAAAGAAGAAAAAGAAGAATAATACGCCCAGAAAAGAGGCGAAAAGGAGAAAAACGTAAAAAAACGTGAAAAAAAAGTAAGAGGAAGAGAAGGGAAAAAAAGGTGGAAATGGGTTTAAAAGTGATTTTGGCGGAGAAATATATATATATATATATATATATATATATATATATATATATACGCGCACACACACACATATATATAAACGTATTCTCCGTTGAGATATTGCAGCCGCTGCTGTGTCCAGGCCCAGGAGCCTTAGCACTGTGCTGTGATGTCACTCAATACCACTGACATCACTAGGTGTAAACAACATCTCTCCTTTGCTGTGTATGTGACTATGGAGCTGTTTGGTGATGTCGTCTATTATGGCCTTCATAGAAGCAACAGGAGATTGTTGCATCCATCTAGAACCCTCAGAACTACAGTGCTATGATGTCACTCACTTCCACAGGCCTTGCAGAGTGTAAACAACAACAACCCAGCTTTGTTGTGTATGTAACCATAGGGATTGTGATGTCACCTAGAACCTTCACAGCAGCGACAGCTTTATGAGGAGCATCAGCACTGCTCTGCCTGAGCAGAACCATCACCGCCATAGGTTGTCAAATAACCCGGATTTAACCCACACAGGTAAGTCCAATGGGGTGCAGGCATGTCCTCTATGCTTACAGCTTCCCGTGGGTGTTGGTTTGATACCGTTTGGGGACAGCCAAGGAGGCATCTGCAGGCAACAAAGGTAGGTGTGTGCTTGTGTGTGTGTTTCCTATGCAGATCCTAAGCCCAGTGTCACATGCAAGTAGGAGGAGTAAGAAGGGTTCCTGGCAAATCCGGGTTATGGATTGCATTTAAAAAGGCCCCGTGGGAGTGCAATGGGCCCCTGTCTTGCTGCTTAGCAATAATGGTATGGGTTTAGGTTCTGCTGTGTGTACTGGTGGTTGACTGCCCCCCAGCCCAGAGTGTGCATGGAAAATTGTCTGGCAGCCTCCCTGACAGCAAGCAGTGATAGTGCCCATGAAGGGGACCTTGTTGGGCCCGCCCCTTTCACGGTTATCGCTTCTCGGCCTTTTGGCTAAGATCAAGTGTAGTATCTGTTCTTATCAGTTTAATATCTGATACGTCCCCTATCTGGGGACCATATATTAAATGGATTTTTGAGAACGGGGGCCGATTTCGAAGCTTGCTTCCGTCGCCCTATGCATTGACCCGATATGGCAGTATCTTCGGGTACAGTGCACCACCCCCTTACAGGGTTAAAAAGAAAGATTCCTACTTTCATTGCTACCTGCTTGCTGGCTAGCCAGCTAGCCAGCCCTGTGGGCCTTGCTGCTGCTGCTGCTGCTGCTGCTGCTGCAGCCAAAAAACAAAAGGTGGTGCTGCTGCTGCTTCTGCTGCTTCTGCTTGTGTCTGGCCGCTGTTGGAGCGTCCAGGCACAGGACTTCTGCTGCTGCTGACTAAATGGCCTCCTTAATTGGATCATTTGAGTAGCCAGCACACCTGTGCAGGTAGGGCATGACATGATAGGCAGCTGCCTTGATAGCGGGTGGGTGCTGAATGTTCCTAATTGACAAAATAAGATTAATGCTTATGAAGAAATATAAAATCTCATCCCTTCCCCAATATCGCGCCACACCCCTACCCCTTAATTCCCTGGTTGAACTTGATGGACATATGTCTTTTTTCGACCGTACTAACTATGTAACTATGTAACATAACATGGGGGGGTCTCCTGGCTGTTCACACAGGTGTGTCATTGCTGTACATTGACCATGCATTGCTTCTGTGGTATTGCAAAGGCAAAGACAAATGCTTCCAGCCATCCATTGCACTAATGGATTGGTCATCAGCTGGCTGTCTATGTCCCGCATCAATATAGACCAAAGTACAGAGGGTTAGGCTATGCTATAGTGCACCTACCTGATGCATCAGAAGGTGCGAGGCCCTTGCTAAATTCTGTGCACAGACTTTGAGATCTATGCTTTAGACTGTATCTAAACCTGCTCCAACATGGACTGACATTCTGGCCTACTTTCAGCCGATGCGACTTGTCTGTCGCTGAACAGTCGCTTTTTATGTATTCAGCACCTATGTATAATGTTGTAAAAATGCTCTAGAAGCTAAAGTCGCAGAAATGTCACACATATTTGGCCTGCAACTTTCTGTGCGACAAATTCAGACAGGAAAAATCAGTATAAATCCTTAGAAAATTATCCCCCAGTGTCTCCATCTGCTGGCGGTATTGAATAAGCATTGCTGCACTGATGGGGTATGCATTAGACGAAAAAAAAGAAGAAAAAGAAGAATAATACGCCCAGAAAAGAGGCGAAAAGGAGAAAAACGTAAAAAAACGTGAAAAAAAAGTAAGAGGAAGAGAAGGGAAAAAAAGGTGGAAATGGGTTTAAAAGTTATTTCGGCGGAGAAATATATATATATATATATATATATATATATATATATATACGCGCACACACACACATATATATAAACGTATTCTCCGTTGAGATATTGCAGCCGCTGCTGTGTCCAGGCCCAGGAGCCTTAGCACTGTGCTGTGATGTCACTCAATACCACTGACATCACTAGGTGTAAACAACATCTCTCCTTTGCTGTGTATGTGACTATGGAGCTGTTTGGTGATGTCGTCTATTATGGCCTTCATAGAAGCAACAGGAGATTGTTGCATCCATCTAGAACCCTCAGAACTACAGTGCTATGATGTCACTCACTTCCACAGGCCTTGCAGAGTGTAAACAACAACAACCCAGCTTTGTTGTGTATGTAACCATAGGGATTGTGATGTCACCTAGAACCTTCACAGCAGCGACAGCTTTATGAGGAGCATCAGCACTGCTCTGCCTGAGCAGAACCATCACCGCCATAGGTTGTCAAATAACCCGGATTTAACCCACACAGGTAAGTCCAATGGGGTGCAGGCATGTCCTCTATGCTTACAGCTTCCCGTGGGTGTTGGTTTGATACCGTTTGGGGACAGCCAAGGAGGCATCTGCAGGCAACAAAGGTAGGTGTGTGCTTGTGTGTGTGTTTCCTATGCAGATCCTAAGCCCAGTGTCACATGCAAGTAGGAGGAGTAAGAAGGGTTCCTGGCAAATCCGGGTTATGGATTGCATTTAAAAAGGCCCCGTGGGAGTGCAATGGGCCCCTGTCTTGCTGCTTAGCAATAATGGTATGGGTTTAGGTTCTGCTGTGTGTACTGGTGGTTGACTGCCCCCCAGCCCAGAGTGTGCATGGAAAATTGTCTGGCAGCCTCCCTGACAGCAAGCAGTGATAGTGCCCATGAAGGGGACCTTGTTGGGCCCGCCCCTTTCACGGTTATCGCTTCTCGGCCTTTTGGCTAAGATCAAGTGTAGTATCTGTTCTTATCAGTTTAATATCTGATACGTCCCCTATCTGGGGACCATATATTAAATGGATTTTTGAGAACGGGGGCCGATTTCGAAGCTTGCTTCCGTCGCCGTATGCATTGACCCGATATGGCAGTATCTTCGGGTACAGTGCACCACCCCCTTACAGGGTTAAAAAGAAAGATTCCTACTTTCATTGCTACCTGCTTGCTGGCTAGCCAGCTAGCCAGCCCTGTGGGCCTTGCTGCTGCTGCTGCTGCTGCAGCCAAAAAACAAAAGGTGGTGCTGCTGCTGCTGCTTCTGCTGCTTCTGCTTGTGTCTGGCCGCTGTTGGAGCGTCCAGGCACAGGACTTCTGCTGCTGCTGACTAAATGGCCTCCTTAATTGGATCATTTGAGTAGCCAGCACACCTGTGCAGGTAGGGCATGACATGATAGGCAGCTGCCTTGATAGCGGGTGGGTGCTGAATGTTCCTAATTGACAAAATAAGATTAATGCTTATGAAGAAATATAAAATCTCATCCCTTCCCCAATATCGCGCCACACCCCTACCCCTTAATTCCCTGGTTGAACTTGATGGACATATGTCTTTTTTCGACCGTACTAACTATGTAACTATGTAACATAACATGGGGGGGTCTCCTGGCTGTTCACACAGGTGTGTCATTGCTGTACATTGACCATGCATTGCTTCTGTGGTATTGCAAAGGCAAAGACAAATGCTTCCAGCCATCCATTGCACTAATGGATTGGTCATCAGCTGGCTGTCTATGTCCCGCATCAATATAGACCAAAGTACAGAGGGTTAGGCTATGCTATAGTGCACCTACCTGATGCATCAGAAGGTGCGAGGCCCTTGCTAAATTCTGTGCACAGACTTTGAGATCTATGCTTTAGACTGTATCTAAACCTGCTCCAACATGGACTGACATTCTGGCCTACTTTCAGCCGATGCGACTTGTCTGTCGCTGAACAGTCGCTTTTTATGTATTCAGCACCTATGTATAATGTTGTAAAAATGCTCTAGAAGCTAAAGTCGCAGAAATGTCACACATATTTGGCCTGCAACTTTCTGTGCGACAAATTCAGACAGGAAAAATCAGTATAAATCCTTAGAAAATTATCCCCCAGTGTCTCCATCTGCTGGCGGTATTGAATAAGCATTGCTGCACTGATGGGGTATGCATTAGACGAAAAAAAAGAAGAAAAAGAAGAATAATACGCCCAGAAAAGAGGCGAAAAGGAGAAAAACGTAAAAAAACGTGAAAAAAAAGTAAGAGGAAGAGAAGGGAAAAAAAGGTGGAAATGGGTTTAAAAGTGATTTCGGCGGAGAAATATATATATATATATATATATATATATATATATATATATACGCGCACACACACACATATATATAAACGTATTCTCCGTTGAGATATTGCAGCCGCTGCTGTGTCCAGGCCCAGGAGCCTTAGCACTGTGCTGTGATGTCACTCAATACCACTGACATCACTAGGTGTAAACAACATCTCTCCTTTGCTGTGTATGTGACTATGGAGCTGTTTGGTGATGTCGTCTATTATGGCCTTCATAGAAGCAACAGGAGATTGTTGCATCCATCTAGAACCCTCAGAACTACAGTGCTATGATGTCACTCACTTCCACAGGCCTTGCAGAGTGTAAACAACAACAACCCAGCTTTGTTGTGTATGTAACCATAGGGATTGTGATGTCACCTAGAACCTTCACAGCAGCGACAGCTTTATGAGGAGCATCAGCACTGCTCTGCCTGAGCAGAACCATCACCGCCATAGGTTGTCAAATAACCCGGATTTAACCCACACAGGTAAGTCCAATGGGGTGCAGGCATGTCCTCTATGCTTACAGCTTCCCGTGGGTGTTGGTTTGATACCGTTTGGGGACAGCCAAGGAGGCATCTGCAGGCAACAAAGGTAGGTGTGTGCTTGTGTGTGTGTTTCCTATGCAGATCCTAAGCCCAGTGTCACATGCAAGTAGGAGGAGTAAGAAGGGTTCCTGGCAAATCCGGGTTATGGATTGCATTTAAAAAGGCCCCGTGGGAGTGCAATGGGCCCCTGTCTTGCTGCTTAGCAATAATGGTATGGGTTTAGGTTCTGCTGTGTGTACTGGTGGTTGACTGCCCCCCAGCCCAGAGTGTGCATGGAAAATTGTCTGGCAGCCTCCCTGACAGCAAGCAGTGATAGTGCCCATGAAGGGGACCTTGTTGGGCCCGCCCCTTTCACGGTTATCGCTTCTCGGCCTTTTGGCTAAGATCAAGTGTAGTATCTGTTCTTATCAGTTTAATATCTGATACGTCCCCTATCTGGGGACCATATATTAAATGGATTTTTGAGAACGGGGGCCGATTTCGAAGCTTGCTTCCGTCGCCCTATGCATTGACCCGATATGGCAGTATCTTCGGGTACAGTGCACCACCCCCTTACAGGGTTAAAAAGAAAGATTCCTACTTTCATTGCTACCTGCTTGCTGGCTAGCCAGCTAGCCAGCCCTGTGGGCCTTGCTGCTGCTGCTGCTGCTGCAGCCAAAAAACAAAAGGTGGTGCTGCTGCTGCTTCTGCTGCTTCTGCTTGTGTCTGGCCGCTGTTGGAGCGTCCAGGCACAGGACTTCTGCTGCTGCTGACTAAATGGCCTCCTTAATTGGATCATTTGAGTAGCCAGCACACCTGTGCAGGTAGGGCATGACATGATAGGCAGCTGCCTTGATAGCGGGTGGGTGCTGAATGTTCCTAATTGACAAAATAAGATTAATGCTTATGAAGAAATATAAAATCTCATCCCTTCCCCAATATCGCGCCACACCCCTACCCCTTAATTCCCTGGTTGAACTTGATGGACATATGTCTTTTTTCGACCGTACTAACTATGTAACATAACATGGGGGGGTCTCCTGGCTGTTCACACAGGTGTGTCATTGCTGTACATTGACCATGCATTGCTTCTGTGGTATTGCAAAGGCAAAGACAAATGCTTCCAGCCATCCATTGCACTAATGGATTGGTCATCAGCTGGCTGTCTATGTCCCGCATCAATATAGACCAAAGTACAGAGGGTTAGGCTATGCTATAGTGCACCTACCTGATGCATCAGAAGGTGCGAGGCCCTTGCTAAATTCTGTGCACAGACTTTGAGATCTATGCTTTAGACTGTATCTAAACCTGCTCCAACATGGACTGACATTCTGGCCTACTTTCAGCCGATGCGACTTGTCTGTCGCTGAACAGTCGCTTTTTATGTATTCAGCACCTATGTATAATGTTGTAAAAATGCTCTAGAAGCTAAAGTCGCAGAAATGTCACACATATTTGGCCTGCAACTTTCTGTGCGACAAATTCAGACAGGAAAAATCAGTATAAATCCTTAGAAAATTATCCCCCAGTGTCTCCATCTGCTGGCGGTATTGAATAAGCATTGCTGCACTGATGGGGTATGCATTAGACGAAAAAAAAGAAGAAAAAGAAGAATAATACGCCCAGAAAAGAGGCGAAAAGGAGAAAAACGTAAAAAAACGTGAAAAAAAAGTAAGAGGAAGAGAAGGGAAAAAAAGGTGGAAATGGGTTTAAAAGTGATTTCGGCGGAGAAATATATATATATATATATATATATATATATATATATATATATACGCGCACACACACACATATATATAAACGTATTCTCCGTTGAGATATTGCAGCCGCTGCTGTGTCCAGGCCCAGGAGCCTTAGCACTGTGCTGTGATGTCACTCAATACCACTGACATCACTAGGTGTAAACAACATCTCTCCTTTGCTGTGTATGTGACTATGGAGCTGTTTGGTGATGTCGTCTATTATGGCCTTCATAGAAGCAACAGGAGATTGTTGCATCCATCTAGAACCCTCAGAACTACAGTGCTATGATGTCACTCACTTCCACAGGCCTTGCAGAGTGTAAACAACAACAACCCAGCTTTGTTGTGTATGTAACCATAGGGATTGTGATGTCACCTAGAACCTTCACAGCAGCGACAGCTTTATGAGGAGCATCAGCACTGCTCTGCCTGAGCAGAACCATCACCGCCATAGGTTGTCAAATAACCCGGATTTAACCCACACAGGTAAGTCCAATGGGGTGCAGGCATGTCCTCTATGCTTACAGCTTCCCGTGGGTGTTGGTTTGATACCGTTTGGGGACAGCCAAGGAGGCATCTGCAGGCAACAAAGGTAGGTGTGTGCTTGTGTGTGTGTTTCCTATGCAGATCCTAAGCCCAGTGTCACATGCAAGTAGGAGGAGTAAGAAGGGTTCCTGGCAAATCCGGGTTATGGATTGCATTTAAAAAGGCCCCGTGGGAGTGCAATGGGCCCCTGTCTTGCTGCTTAGCAATAATGGTATGGGTTTAGGTTCTGCTGTGTGTACTGGTGGTTGACTGCCCCCCAGCCCAGAGTGTGCATGGAAAATTGTCTGGCAGCCTCCCTGACAGCAAGCAGTGATAGTGCCCATGAAGGGGACCTTGTTGGGCCCGCCCCTTTCACGGTTATCGCTTCTCGGCCTTTTGGCTAAGATCAAGTGTAGTATCTGTTCTTATCAGTTTAATATCTGATACGTCCCCTATCTGGGGACCATATATTAAATGGATTTTTGAGAACGGGGGCCGATTTCGAAGCTTGCTTCCGTCGCCCTATGCATTGACCCGATATGGCAGTATCTTCGGGTACAGTGCACCACCCCCTTACAGGGTTAAAAAGAAAGATTCCTACTTTCATTGCTACCTGCTTGCTGGCTAGCCAGCTAGCCAGCCCTTTGGGCCTTGCTGCTGCTGCTGCTGCTGCAGCCAAAAAACAAAAGGTGGTGCTGCTGCTGCTTCTGCTGCTTCTGCTTGTGTCTGGCCGCTGTTGGAGCGTCCAGGCACAGGACTTCTGCTGCTGCTGACTAAATGGCCTCCTTAATTGGATCATTTGAGTAGCCAGCACACCTGTGCAGGTAGGGCATGACATGATAGGCAGCTGCCTTGATAGCGGGTGGGTGCTGAATGTTCCTAATTGACAAAATAAGATTAATGCTTATGAAGAAATATAAAATCTCATCCCTTCCCCAATATCGCGCCACACCCCTACCCCTTAATTCCCTGGTTGAACTTGATGGACATATGTCTTTTTTCGACCGTACTAACTATGTAACTATGTAACATAACATGGGGGGGTCTCCTGGCTGTTCACACAGGTGTGTCATTGCTGTACATTGACCATGCATTGCTTCTGTGGTATTGCAAAGGCAAAGACAAATGCTTCCAGCCATCCATTGCACTAATGGATTGGTCATCAGCTGGCTGTCTATGTCCCGCATCAATATAGACCAAAGTACAGAGGGTTAGGCTATGCTATAGTGCACCTACCTGATGCATCAGAAGGTGCGAGGCCCTTGCTAAATTCTGTGCACAGACTTTGAGATCTATGCTTTAGACTGTATCTAAACCTGCTCCAACATGGACTGACATTCTGGCCTACTTTCAGCCGATGCGACTTGTCTGTCGCTGAACAGTCGCTTTTTATGTATTCAGCACCTATGTATAATGTTGTAAAAATGCTCTAGAAGCTAAAGTCGCAGAAATGTCACACATATTTGGCCTGCAACTTTCTGTGCGACAAATTCAGACAGGAAAAATCAGTATAAATCCTTAGAAAATTATGCCCCAGTGTCTCCATCTGCTGGCGGTATTGAATAAGCATTGCTGCACTGATGGGGTATGCATTAGACGAAAAAAAAGAAGAAAAAGAAGAATAATACGCCCAGAAAAGAGGCGAAAAGGAGAAAAACGTAAAAAAACGTGAAAAAAAAGTAAGAGGAAGAGAAGGGAAAAAAAGGTGGAAATGGGTTTAAAAGTGATTTCGGCGGAGAAATATATATATATATATATATATATATATATATATATATATACGCGCACACACACACATATATATAAACGTATTCTCCGTTGAGATATTGCAGCCGCTGCTGTGTCCAGGCCCAGGAGCCTTAGCACTGTGCTGTGATGTCACTCAATACCACTGACATCACTAGGTGTAAACAACATCTCTCCTTTGCTGTGTATGTGACTATGGAGCTGTTTGGTGATGTCGTCTATTATGGCCTTCATAGAAGCAACAGGAGATTGTTGCATCCATCTAGAACCCTCAGAACTACAGTGCTATGATGTCACTCACTTCCACAGGCCTTGCAGAGTGTAAACAACAACAACCCAGCTTTGTTGTGTATGTAACCATAGGGATTGTGATGTCACCTAGAACCTTCACAGCAGCGACAGCTTTATGAGGAGCATCAGCACTGCTCTGCCTGAGCAGAACCATCACCGCCATAGGTTGTCAAATAACCCGGATTTAACCCACACAGGTAAGTCCAATGGGGTGCAGGCATGTCCTCTATGCTTACAGCTTCCCGTGGGTGTTGGTTTGATACCGTTTGGGGACAGCCAAGGAGGCATCTGCAGGCAACAAAGGTAGGTGTGTGCTTGTGTGTGTGTTTCCTATGCAGATCCTAAGCCCAGTGTCACATGCAAGTAGGAGGAGTAAGAAGGGTTCCTGGCAAATCCGGGTTATGGATTGCATTTAAAAAGGCCCCGTGGGAGTGCAATGGGCCCCTGTCTTGCTGCTTAGCAATAATGGTATGGGTTTAGGTTCTGCTGTGTGTACTGGTGGTTGACTGCCCCCCAGCCCAGAGTGTGCATGGAAAATTGTCTGGCAGCCTCCCTGACAGCAAGCAGTGATAGTGCCCATGAAGGGGACCTTGTTGGGCCCGCCCCTTTCACGGTTATCGCTTCTCGGCCTTTTGGCTAAGATCAAGTGTAGTATCTGTTCTTATCAGTTTAATATCTGATACGTCCCCTATCTGGGGACCATATATTAAATGGATTTTTGAGAACGGGGGCCGATTTCGAAGCTTGCTTCCGTCGCCCTATGCATTGACCCGATATGGCAGTATCTTCGGGTACAGTGCACCACCCCCTTACAGGGTTAAAAAGAAAGATTCCTACTTTCATTGCTACCTGCTTGCTGGCTAGCCAGCTAGCCAGCCCTGTGGGCCTTGCTGCTGCTGCTGCTGCTGCAGCCAAAAAACAAAAGGTGGTGCTGCTGCTGCTTCTGCTGCTTCTGCTTGTGTCTGGCCGCTGTTGGAGCGTCCAGGCACAGGACTTCTGCTGCTGCTGACTAAATGGCCTCCTTAATTGGATCATTTGAGTAGCCAGCACACCTGTGCAGGTAGGGCATGACATGATAGGCAGCTGCCTTGATAGCGGGTGGGTGCTGAATGTTCCTAATTGACAAAATAAGATTAATGCTTATGAAGAAATATAAAATCTCATCCCTTCCCCAATATCGCGCCACACCCCTACCCCTTAATTCCCTGGTTGAACTTGATGGACATATGTCTTTTTTCGACCGTACTAACTATGTAACTATGTAACATAACATGGGGGGGTCTCCTGGCTGTTCACACAGGTGTGTCATTGCTGTACATTGACCATGCATTGCTTCTGTGGTATTGCAAAGGCAAAGACAAATGCTTCCAGCCATCCATTGCACTAATGGATTGGTCATCAGCTGGCTGTCTATGTCCCGCATCAATATAGACCAAAGTACAGAGGGTTAGGCTATGCTATAGTGCACCTACCTGATGCATCAGAAGGTGCGAGGCCCTTGCTAAATTCTGTGCACAGACTTTGAGATCTATGCTTTAGACTGTATCTAAACCTGCTCCAACATGGACTGACATTCTGGCCTACTTTCAGCCGATGCGACTTGTCTGTCGCTGAACAGTCGCTTTTTATGTATTCAGCACCTATGTATAATGTTGTAAAAATGCTCTAGAAGCTAAAGTCGCAGAAATGTCACACATATTTGGCCTGCAACTTTCTGTGCGACAAATTCAGACAGGAAAAATCAGTATAAATCCTTAGAAAATTATCCCCCAGTGTCTCCATCTGCTGGCGGTATTGAATAAGCATTGCTGCACTGATGGGGTATGCATTAGACGAAAAAAAAGAAGAAAAAGAAGAATAATACGCCCAGAAAAGAGGCGAAAAGGAGAAAAACGTAAAAAAACGTGAAAAAAAAGTAAGAGGAAGAGAAGGGAAAAAAAGGTGGAAATGGGTTTAAAAGTGATTTCGGCGGAGAAATATATATATATATATATATATATATATATATATATATATATATATATACGCGCACACACACACATATATATAAACGTATTCTCCGTTGAGATATTGCAGCCGCTGCTGTGTCCAGGCCCAGGAGCCTTAGCACTGTGCTGTGATGTCACTCAATACCACTGACATCACTAGGTGTAAACAACATCTCTCCTTTGCTGTGTATGTGACTATGGAGCTGTTTGGTGATGTCGTCTATTATGGCCTTCATAGAAGCAACAGGAGATTGTTGCATCCATCTAGAACCCTCAGAACTACAGTGCTATGATGTCACTCACTTCCACAGGCCTTGCAGAGTGTAAACAACAACAACCCAGCTTTGTTGTGTATGTAACCATAGGGATTGTGATGTCACCTAGAACCTTCACAGCAGCGACAGCTTTATGAGGAGCATCAGCACTGCTCTGCCTGAGCAGAACCATCACCGCCATAGGTTGTCAAATAACCCGGATTTAACCCACACAGGTAAGTCCAATGGGGTGCAGGCATGTCCTCTATGCTTACAGCTTCCCGTGGGTGTTGGTTTGATACCGTTTGGGGACAGCCAAGGAGGCATCTGCAGGCAACAAAGGTAGGTGTGTGCTTGTGTGTGTGTTTCCTATGCAGATCCTAAGCCCAGTGTCACATGCAAGTAGGAGGAGTAAGAAGGGTTCCTGGCAAATCCGGGTTATGGATTGCATTTAAAAAGGCCCCGTGGGAGTGCAATGGGCCCCTGTCTTGCTGCTTAGCAATAATGGTATGGGTTTAGGTTCTGCTGTGTGTACTGGTGGTTGACTGCCCCCCAGCCCAGAGTGTGCATGGAAAATTGTCTGGCAGCCTCCCTGACAGCAAGCAGTGATAGTGCCCATGAAGGGGACCTTGTTGGGCCCGCCCCTTTCACGGTTATCGCTTCTCGGCCTTTTGGCTAAGATCAAGTGTAGTATCTGTTCTTATCAGTTTAATATCTGATACGTCCCCTATCTGGGGACCATATATTAAATGGATTTTTGAGAACGGGGGCCGATTTCGAAGCTTGCTTCCGTCGCCCTATGCATTGACCCGATATGGCAGTATCTTCGGGTACAGTGCACCACCCCCTTACAGGGTTAAAAAGAAAGATTCCTACTTTCATTGCTACCTGCTTGCTGGCTAGCCAGCTAGCCAGCCCTGTGGGCCTTGCTGCTGCTGCTGCTGCTGCAGCCAAAAAACAAAAGGTGGTGCTGCTGCTGCTTCTGCTGCTTCTGCTTGTGTCTGGCCGCTGTTGGAGCGTCCAGGCACAGGACTTCTGCTGCTGCTGACTAAATGGCCTCCTTAATTGGATCATTTGAGTAGCCAGCACACCTGTGCAGGTAGGGCATGACATGATAGGCAGCTGCCTTGATAGCGGGTGGGTGCTGAATGTTCCTAATTGACAAAATAAGATTAATGCTTATGAAGAAATATAAAATCTCATCCCTTCCCCAATATCGCGCCACACCCCTACCCCTTAATTCCCTGGTTGAACTTGATGGACATATGTCTTTTTTCGACCGTACTAACTATGTAACTATGTAACATAACATGGGGGGGTCTCCTGGCTGTTCACACAGGTGTGTCATTGCTGTACATTGACCATGCATTGCTTCTGTGGTATTGCAAAGGCAAAGACAAATGCTTCCAGCCATCCATTGCACTAATGGATTGGTCATCAGCTGGCTGTCTATGTCCCGCATCAATATAGACCAAAGTACAGAGGGTTAGGCTATGCTATAGTGCACCTACCTGATGCATCAGAAGGTGCGAGGCCCTTGCTAAATTCTGTGCACAGACTTTGAGATCTATGCTTTAGACTGTATCTAAACCTGCTCCAACATGGACTGACATTCTGGCCTACTTTCAGCCGATGCGACTTGTCTGTCGCTGAACAGTCGCTTTTTATGTATTCAGCACCTATGTATAATGTTGTAAAAATGCTCTAGAAGCTAAAGTCGCAGAAATGTCACACATATTTGGCCTGCAACTTTCTGTGCGACAAATTCAGACAGGAAAAATCAGTATAAATCCTTAGAAAATTATCCCCCAGTGTCTCCATCTGCTGGCGGTATTGAATAAGCATTGCTGCACTGATGGGGTATGCATTAGACGAAAAAAAAGAAGAAAAAGAAGAATAATACGCCCAGAAAAGAGGCGAAAAGGAGAAAAACGTAAAAAAACGTGAAAAAAAAGTAAGAGGAAGAGAAGGGAAAAAAAGGTGGAAATGGGTTTAAAAGTGATTTCGGCGGAGAAATATATATATATATATATATATATATATATATATATATATATATATATATATATATATATACGCGCACACACACACATATATATAAACGTATTCTCCGTTGAGATATTGCAGCCGCTGCTGTGTCCAGGCCCAGGAGCCTTAGCACTGTGCTGTGATGTCACTCAATACCACTGACATCACTAGGTGTAAACAACATCTCTCCTTTGCTGTGTATGTGACTATGGAGCTGTTTGGTGATGTCGTCTATTATGGCCTTCATAGAAGCAACAGGAGATTGTTGCATCCATCTAGAACCCTCAGAACTACAGTGCTATGATGTCACTCACTTCCACAGGCCTTGCAGAGTGTAAACAACAACAACCCAGCTTTGTTGTGTATGTAACCATAGGGATTGTGATGTCACCTAGAACCTTCACAGCAGCGACAGCTTTATGAGGAGCATCAGCACTGCTCTGCCTGAGCAGAACCATCACCGCCATAGGTTGTCAAATAACCCGGATTTAACCCACACAGGTAAGTCCAATGGGGTGCAGGCATGTCCTCTATGCTTACAGCTTCCCGTGGGTGTTGGTTTGATACCGTTTGGGGACAGCCAAGGAGGCATCTGCAGGCAACAAAGGTAGGTGTGTGCTTGTGTGTGTGTTTCCTATGCAGATCCTAAGCCCAGTGTCACATGCAAGTAGGAGGAGTAAGAAGGGTTCCTGGCAAATCCGGGTTATGGATTGCATTTAAAAAGGCCCCGTGGGAGTGCAATGGGCCCCTGTCTTGCTGCTTAGCAATAATGGTATGGGTTTAGGTTCTGCTGTGTGTACTGGTGGTTGACTGCCCCCCAGCCCAGAGTGTGCATGGAAAATTGTCTGGCAGCCTCCCTGACAGCAAGCAGTGATAGTGCCCATGAAGGGGACCTTGTTGGGCCCGCCCCTTTCACGGTTATCGCTTCTCGGCCTTTTGGCTAAGATCAAGTGTAGTATCTGTTCTTATCAGTTTAATATCTGATACGTCCCCTATCTGGGGACCATATATTAAATGGATTTTTGAGAACGGGGGCCGATTTCGAAGCTTGCTTCCGTCGCCCTATGCATTGACCCGATATGGCAGTATCTTCGGGTACAGTGCACCACCCCCTTACAGGGTTAAAAAGAAAGATTCCTACTTTCATTGCTACCTGCTTGCTGGCTAGCCAGCTAGCCAGCCCTGTGGGCCTTGCTGCTGCTGCTGCTGCTGCAGCCAAAAAACAAAAGGTGGTGCTGCTGCTGCTTCTGCTGCTTCTGCTTGTGTCTGGCCGCTGTTGGAGCGTCCAGGCACAGGACTTCTGCTGCTGCTGACTAAATGGCCTCCTTAATTGGATCATTTGAGTAGCCAGCACACCTGTGCAGGTAGGGCATGACATGATAGGCAGCTGCCTTGATAGCGGGTGGGTGCTGAATGTTCCTAATTGACAAAATAAGATTAATGCTTATGAAGAAATATAAAATCTCATCCCTTCCCCAATATCGCGCCACACCCCTACCCCTTAATTCCCTGGTTGAACTTGATGGACATATGTCTTTTTTCGACCGTACTAACTATGTAACTATGTAACATAACATGGGGGGGGTCTCCTGGCTGTTCACACAGGTGTGTCATTGCTGTACATTGACCATGCATTGCTTCTGTGGTATTGCAAAGGCAAAGACAAATGCTTCCAGCCATCCATTGCACTAATGGATTGGTCATCAGCTGGCTGTCTATGTCCCGCATCAATATAGACCAAAGTACAGAGGGTTAGGCTATGCTATAGTGCACCTACCTGATGCATCAGAAGGTGCGAGGCCCTTGCTAAATTCTGTGCACAGACTTTGAGATCTATGCTTTAGACTGTATCTAAACCTGCTCCAACATGGACTGACATTCTGGCCTACTTTCAGCCGATGCGACTTGTCTGTCGCTGAACAGTCGCTTTTTATGTATTCAGCACCTATGTATAATGTTGTAAAAATGCTCTAGAAGCTAAAGTCGCAGAAATGTCACACATATTTGGCCTGCAACTTTCTGTGCGACAAATTCAGACAGGAAAAATCAGTATAAATCCTTAGAAAATTATCCCCCAGTGTCTCCATCTGCTGGCGGTATTGAATAAGCATTGCTGCACTGATGGGGTATGCATTAGACGAAAAAAAAGAAGAAAAAGAAGAATAATACGCCCAGAAAAGAGGCGAAAAGGAGAAAAACGTAAAAAAACGTGAAAAAAAAGTAAGAGGAAGAGAAGGGAAAAAAAGGTGGAAATGGGTTTAAAAGTGATTTTGGCGGAGAAATATATATATATATATATATATATATATATATATATATATATACGCGCACACACACACATATATATAAACGTATTCTCCGTTGAGATATTGCAGCCGCTGCTGTGTCCAGGCCCAGGAGCCTTAGCACTGTGCTGTGATGTCACTCAATACCACTGACATCACTAGGTGTAAACAACATCTCTCCTTTGCTGTGTATGTGACTATGGAGCTGTTTGGTGATGTCGTCTATTATGGCCTTCATAGAAGCAACAGGAGATTGTTGCATCCATCTAGAACCCTCAGAACTACAGTGCTATGATGTCACTCACTTCCACAGGCCTTGCAGAGTGTAAACAACAACAACCCAGCTTTGTTGTGTATGTAACCATAGGGATTGTGATGTCACCTAGAACCTTCACAGCAGCGACAGCTTTATGAGGAGCATCAGCACTGCTCTGCCTGAGCAGAACCATCACCGCCATAGGTTGTCAAATAACCCGGATTTAACCCACACAGGTAAGTCCAATGGGGTGCAGGCATGTCCTCTATGCTTACAGCTTCCCGTGGGTGTTGGTTTGATACCGTTTGGGGACAGCCAAGGAGGCATCTGCAGGCAACAAAGGTAGGTGTGTGCTTGTGTGTGTGTTTCCTATGCAGATCCTAAGCCCAGTGTCACATGCAAGTAGGAGGAGTAAGAAGGGTTCCTGGCAAATCCGGGTTATGGATTGCATTTAAAAAGGCCCCGTGGGAGTGCAATGGGCCCCTGTCTTGCTGCTTAGCAATAATGGTATGGGTTTAGGTTCTGCTGTGTGTACTGGTGGTTGACTGCCCCCCAGCCCAGAGTGTACATGGAAAATTGTCTGGCAGCCTCCCTGACAGCAAGCAGTGATAGTGCCCATGAAGGGGACCTTGTTGGGCCCGCCCCTTTCACGGTTATCGCTTCTCGGCCTTTTGGCTAAGATCAAGTGTAGTATCTGTTCTTATCAGTTTAATATCTGATACGTCCCCTATCTGGGGACCATATATTAAATGGATTTTTGAGAACGGGGGCCGATTTCGAAGCTTGCTTCCGTCGCCCTATGCATTGACCCGATATGGCAGTATCTTCGGGTACAGTGCACCACCCCCTTACAGGGTTAAAAAGAAAGATTCCTACTTTCATTGCTACCTGCTTGCTGGCTAGCCAGCTAGCCAGCCCTGTGGGCCTTGCTGCTGCTGCTGCTGCTGCAGCCAAAAAACAAAAGGTGGTGCTGCTGCTGCTTCTGCTGCTTCTGCTTGTGTCTGGCCGCTGTTGGAGCGTCCAGGCACAGGACTTCTGCTGCTGCTGCTGACTAAATGGCCTCCTTAATTGGATCATTTGAGTAGCCAGCACACCTGTGCAGGTAGGGCATGACATGATAGGCAGCTGCCTTGATAGCGGGTGGGTGCTGAATGTTCCTAATTGACAAAATAAGATTAATGCTTATGAAGAAATATAAAATCTCATCCCTTCCCCAATATCGCGCCACACCCCTACCCCTTAATTCCCTGGTTGAACTTGATGGACATATGTCTTTTTTCGACCGTACTAACTATGTAACTATGTAACATAACATGGGGGGGTCTCCTGGCTGTTCACACAGGTGTGTCATTGCTGTACATTGACCATGCATTGCTTCTGTGGTATTGCAAAGGCAAAGACAAATGCTTCCAGCCATCCATTGCACTAATGGATTGGTCATCAGCTGGCTGTCTATGTCCCGCATCAATATAGACCAAAGTACAGAGGGTTAGGCTATGCTATAGTGCACCTACCTGATGCATCAGAAGGTGCGAGGCCCTTGCTAAATTCTGTGCACAGACTTTGAGATCTATGCTTTAGACTGTATCTAAACCTGCTCCAACATGGACTGACATTCTGGCCTACTTTCAGCCGATGCGACTTGTCTGTCGCTGAACAGTCGCTTTTTATGTATTCAGCACCTATGTATAATGTTGTAAAAATGCTCTAGAAGCTAAAGTCGCAGAAATGTCACACATATTTGGCCTGCAACTTTCTGTGCGACAAATTCAGACAGGAAAAATCAGTATAAATCCTTAGAAAATTATCCCCCAGTGTCTCCATCTGCTGGCGGTATTGAATAAGCATTGCTGCACTGATGGGGTATGCATTAGACGAAAAAAAAGAAGAAAAAGAAGAATAATACGCCCAGAAAAGAGGCGAAAAGGAGAAAAACGTAAAAAAACGTGAAAAAAAAGTAAGAGGAAGAGAAGGGAAAAAAAGGTGGAAATGGGTTTAAAAGTGATTTCGGCGGAGAAATATATATATATATATATATATATATATATATATATATATATATACGCGCACACACACACATATATATAAACGTATTCTCCGTTGAGATATTGCAGCCGCTGCTGTGTCCAGGCCCAGGAGCCTTAGCACTGTGCTGTGATGTCACTCAATACCACTGACATCACTAGGTGTAAACAACATCTCTCCTTTGCTGTGTATGTGACTATGGAGCTGTTTGGTGATGTCGTCTATTATGGCCTTCATAGAAGCAACAGGAGATTGTTGCATCCATCTAGAACCCTCAGAACTACAGTGCTATGATGTCACTCACTTCCACAGGCCTTGCAGAGTGTAAACAACAACAACCCAGCTTTGTTGTGTATGTAACCATAGGGATTGTGATGTCACCTAGAACCTTCACAGCAGCGACAGCTTTATGAGGAGCATCAGCACTGCTCTGCCTGAGCAGAACCATCACCGCCATAGGTTGTCAAATAACCCGGATTTAACCCACACAGGTAAGTCCAATGGGGTGCAGGCATGTCCTCTATGCTTACAGCTTCCCGTGGGTGTTGGTTTGATACCGTTTGGGGACAGCCAAGGAGGCATCTGCAGGCAACAAAGGTAGGTGTGTGCTTGTGTGTGTGTTTCCTATGCAGATCCTAAGCCCAGTGTCACATGCAAGTAGGAGGAGTAAGAAGGGTTCCTGGCAAATCCGGGTTATGGATTGCATTTAAAAAGGCCCCGTGGGAGTGCAATGGGCCCCTGTCTTGCTGCTTAGCAATAATGGTATGGGTTTAGGTTCTGCTGTGTGTACTGGTGGTTGACTGCCCCCCAGCCCAGAGTGTACATGGAAAATTGTCTGGCAGCCTCCCTGACAGCAAGCAGTGATAGTGCCCATGAAGGGGACCTTGTTGGGCCCGCCCCTTTCACGGTTATCGCTTCTCGGCCTTTTGGCTAAGATCAAGTGTAGTATATGTTCTTATCAGTTTTCATGCTGGTGGGGATGGGTGCTGCATGGAGGATGCAGGTGTACCAGGGCTTTCCGGGGCTGGTTCTGAGGAATCAGCTCGACGGCTGCCCCGATGTGACCTGTTCCCTCCGGGTCTCGCCATGAGGCTGAGAGGGTCTAGAGCCGAGGTACTTTTGTGCCTCGGGGAGTGGTGACCCCGAGGTGCCGAAACTCACTGGGAGAATAGACTCACTGAGTTGAAGCACGGGCACCATAATCTCTTCACCTTGTGGCACTCACCTCTTGATTCCCGGCCTTCTGGCTAGGATCAGAGAAATTTTTATAGATCCGGCCGGATGTCCGGGCAGTATATCTGCACACATTCACTTATTTATTTCTTTTTTGTCTCACTGTGTCACTTTTTGCGTGTTGTGTGTTCACAGGATTGGTCAGGATGCGGTAGCCCTTCTGGGTGTCCCTCCTGGCGGTCTAGGGGAGGTGTGTGTGGCCATTAGGTTCCGCACCTCCCTGCAAACACCCCGGGTACTCCTGCTTTGGCAGGGTACCTACCGTAATCGGCTCTGCGGGCAGATACCTTGGCTAACGCCAAGGGGGATGCCGGGAGCATTTGTGGTCCCCTAGTAGCTTCGGCGAAAAGGGACATCGAACCTGGAACCTCGCAGGTACCTTTTGGTCCGGAGGCGAAGGGTAAGGTTTGTTGGGGGGCCTCTCTCCTATCGGAGAAGGGCTTGCGATAGACCGCATCCTTTGTGCACGTTTTTTTAGTGTAACACGTTTGCACTTTTTCTTGCACTTTGGGTGAATCGAAAGCACGTTCCTCGGCTTTAGATAAAAAAAAAAAAAAAAAAAATCTGTTCTTATCAGTTTAATATCTGATACGTCCCCTATCTGGGGACCATATATTAAATGGATTTTTGAGAACGGGGGCCGATTTCGAAGCTTGCTTCCGTCGCCCTATGCATTGACCCGATATGGCAGTATCTTCGGGTACAGTGCACCACCCCCTTACAGGGTTAAAAAGAAAGATTCCTACTTTCATTGCTACCTGCTTGCTGGCTAGCCAGCTAGCCAGCCCTGTGGGCCTTGCTGCTGCTGCTGCTGCTGCAGCCAAAAAACAAAAGGTGGTGCTGCTGCTGCTTCTGCTGCTTCTGCTTGTGTCTGGCCGCTGTTGGAGCGTCCAGGCACAGGACTTCTGCTGCTGCTGACTAAATGGCCTCCTTAATTGGATCATTTGAGTAGCCAGCACACCTGTGCAGGTAGGGCATGACATGATAGGCAGCTGCCTTGATAGCGGGTGGGTGCTGAATGTTCCTAATTGACAAAATAAGATTAATGCTTATGAAGAAATATAAAATCTCATCCCTTCCCCAATATCGCGCCACACCCCTACCCCTTAATTCCCTGGTTGAACTTGATGGACATATGTCTTTTTTCGACCGTACTAACTATGTAACTATGTAACATAACATGGGGGGGTCTCCTGGCTGTTCACACAGGTGTGTCATTGCTGTACATTGACCATGCATTGCTTCTGTGGTATTGCAAAGGCAAAGACAAATGCTTCCAGCCATCCATTGCACTAATGGATTGGTCATCAGCTGGCTGTCTATGTCCCGCATCAATATAGACCAAAGTACAGAGGGTTAGGCTATGCTATAGTGCACCTACCTGATGCATCAGAAGGTGCGAGGCCCTTGCTAAATTCTGTGCACAGACTTTGAGATCTATGCTTTAGACTGTATCTAAACCTGCTCCAACATGGACTGACATTCTGGCCTACTTTCAGCCGATGCGACTTGTCTGTCGCTGAACAGTCGCTTTTTATGTATTCAGCACCTATGTATAATGTTGTAAAAATGCTCTAGAAGCTAAAGTCGCAGAAATGTCACACATATTTGGCCTGCAACTTTCTGTGCGACAAATTCAGACAGGAAAAATCAGTATAAATCCTTAGAAAATTATCCCCCAGTGTCTCCATCTGCTGGCGGTATTGAATAAGCATTGCTGCACTGATGGGGTATGCATTAGACGAAAAAAAAGAAGAAAAAGAAGAATAATACGCCCAGAAAAGAGGCGAAAAGGAGAAAAACGTAAAAAAACGTGAAAAAAAAGTAAGAGGAAGAGAAGGGAAAAAAAGGTGGAAATGGGTTTAAAAGTGATTTCGGCGGAGAAATATATATATATATATATATATATATATATATATATATATATATATATATATACGCGCACACACACACATAGATATAAACGTATTCTCCGTTGAGATATTGCAGCCGCTGCTGTGTCCAGGCCCAGGAGCCTTAGCACTGTGCTGTGATGTCACTCAATACCACTGACATCACTAGGTGTAAACAACATCTCTCCTTTGCTGTGTATGTGACTATGGAGCTGTTTGGTGATGTCGTCTATTATGGCCTTCATAGAAGCAACAGGAGATTGTTGCATCCATCTAGAACCCTCAGAACTACAGTGCTATGATGTCACTCACTTCCACAGGCCTTGCAGAGTGTAAACAACAACAACCCAGCTTTGTTGTGTATGTAACCATAGGGATTGTGATGTCACCTAGAACCTTCACAGCAGCGACAGCTTTATGAGGAGCATCAGCACTGCTCTGCCTGAGCAGAACCATCACCGCCATAGGTTGTCAAATAACCCGGATTTAACCCACACAGGTAAGTCCAATGGGGTGCAGGCATGTCCTCTATGCTTACAGCTTCCCGTGGGTGTTGGTTTGATACCGTTTGGGGACAGCCAAGGAGGCATCTGCAGGCAACAAAGGTAGGTGTGTGCTTGTGTGTGTGTTTCCTATGCAGATCCTAAGCCCAGTGTCACATGCAAGTAGGAGGAGTAAGAAGGGTTCCTGGCAAATCCGGGTTATGGATTGCATTTAAAAAGGCCCCGTGGGAGTGCAATGGGCCCCTGTCTTGCTGCTTAGCAATAATGGTATGGGTTTAGGTTCTGCTGTGTGTACTGGTGGTTGACTGCCCCCCAGCCCAGAGTGTGCATGGAAAATTGTCTGGCAGCCTCCCTGACAGCAAGCAGTGATAGTGCCCATGAAGGGGACCTTGTTGGGCCCGCCCCTTTCACGGTTATCGCTTCTCGGCCTTTTGGCTAAGATCAAGTGTAGTATCTGTTCTTATCAGTTTAATATCTGATACGTCCCCTATCTGGGGACCATATATTAAATGGATTTTTGAGAACGGGGGCCGATTTCGAAGCTTGCTTCCGTCGCCCTATGCATTGACCCGATATGGCAGTATCTTCGGGTACAGTGCACCACCCCCTTACAGGGTTAAAAAGAAAGATTCCTACTTTCATTGCTACCTGCTTGCTGGCTAGCCAGCTAGCCAGCCCTGTGGGCCTTGCTGCTGCTGCTGCTGCTGCTGCAGCCAAAAAACAAAAGGTGGTGCTGCTGCTGCTTCTGCTGCTTCTGCTTGTGTCTGGCCGCTGTTGGAGCGTCCAGGCACAGGACTTCTGCTGCTGCTGACTAAATGGCCTCCTTAATTGGATCATTTGAGTAGCCAGCACACCTGTGCAGGTAGGGCATGACATGATAGGCAGCTGCCTTGATAGCGGGTGGGTGCTGAATGTTCCTAATTGACAAAATAAGATTAATGCTTATGAAGAAATATAAAATCTCATCCCTTCCCCAATATCGCGCCACACCCCTACCCCTTAATTCCCTGGTTGAACTTGATGGACATATGTCTTTTTTCGACCGTACTAACTATGTAACTATGTAACATAACATGGGGGGGTCTCCTGGCTGTTCACACAGGTGTGTCATTGCTGTACATTGACCATGCATTGCTTCTGTGGTATTGCAAAGGCAAAGACAAATGCTTCCAGCCATCCATTGCACTAATGGATTGGTCATCAGCTGGCTGTCTATGTCCCGCATCAATATAGACCAAAGTACAGAGGGTTAGGCTATGCTATAGTGCACCTACCTGATGCATCAGAAGGTGCGAGGCCCTTGCTAAATTCTGTGCACAGACTTTGAGATCTATGCTTTAGACTGTATCTAAACCTGCTCCAACATGGACTGACATTCTGGCCTACTTTCAGCCGATGCGACTTGTCTGTCGCTGAACAGTCGCTTTTTATGTATTCAGCACCTATGTATAATGTTGTAAAAATGCTCTAGAAGCTAAAGTCGCAGAAATGTCACACATATTTGGCCTGCAACTTTCTGTGCGACAAATTCAGACAGGAAAAATCAGTATAAATCCTTAGAAAATTATCCCCCAGTGTCTCCATCTGCTGGCGGTATTGAATAAGCATTGCTGCACTGATGGGGTATGCATTAGACGAAAAAAAAGAAGAAAAAGAAGAATAATGCACCCAGAAAAGAGGCGAAAAGGAGAAAAACGTAAAAAAACGTGAAAAAAAAGTAAGAGGAAGAGAAGGGAAAAAAAGGTGGAAATGGGTTTAAAAGTGATTTCGGCGGAGAAATATATATATATATATATATATATATATATATATATATATATATATACGCGCACACACACACATATATATAAACGTATTCTCCGTTGAGATATTGCAGCCGCTGCTGTGTCCAGGCCCAGGAGCCTTAGCACTGTGCTGTGATGTCACTCAATACCACTGACATCACTAGGTGTAAACAACATCTCTCCTTTGCTGTGTATGTGACTATGGAGCTGTTTGGTGATGTCGTCTATTATGGCCTTCATAGAAGCAACAGGAGATTGTTGCATCCATCTAGAACCCTCAGAACTACAGTGCTATGATGTCACTCACTTCCACAGGCCTTGCAGAGTGTAAACAACAACAACCCAGCTTTGTTGTGTATGTAACCATAGGGATTGTGATGTCACCTAGAACCTTCACAGCAGCGACAGCTTTATGAGGAGCATCAGCACTGCTCTGCCTGAGCAGAACCATCACCGCCATAGGTTGTCAAATAACCCGGATTTAACCCACACAGGTAAGTCCAATGGGGTGCAGGCATGTCCTCTATGCTTACAGCTTCCCGTGGGTGTTGGTTTGATACCGTTTGGGGACAGCCAAGGAGGCATCTGCAGGCAACAAAGGTAGGTGTGTGCTTGTGTGTGTGTTTCCTATGCAGATCCTAAGCCCAGTGTCACATGCAAGTAGGAGGAGTAAGAAGGGTTCCTGGCAAATCCGGGTTATGGATTGCATTTAAAAAGGCCCCGTGGGAGTGCAATGGGCCCCTGTCTTGCTGCTTAGCAATAATGGTATGGGTTTAGGTTCTGCTGTGTGTACTGGTGGTTGACTGCCCCCCAGCCCAGAGTGTGCATGGAAAATTGTCTGGCAGCCTCCCTGACAGCAAGCAGTGATAGTGCCCATGAAGGGGACCTTGTTGGGCCCGCCCCTTTCACGGTTATCGCTTCTCGGCCTTTTGGCTAAGATCAAGTGTAGTATCTGTAATTATCAGTTTAATATCTGATACGTCCCCTATCTGGGGACCATATATTAAATGGATTTTTGAGAACGGGGGCCGATTTCGAAGCTTGCTTCCGTCGCCCTATGCATTGACCCGATATGGCAGTATCTTCGGGTACAGTGCACCACCCCCTTACAGGGTTAAAAAGAAAGATTCCTACTTTCATTGCTACCTGCTTGCTGGCTAGCCAGCTAGCCAGCCCTGTGGGCCTTGCTGCTGCTGCTGCTGCTGCAGCCAAAAAACAAAAGGTGGTGCTGCTGCTGCTTCTGCTGCTTCTGCTTGTGTCTGGCCGCTGTTGGAGCGTCCAGGCACAGGACTTCTGCTGCTGCTGACTAAATGGCCTCCTTAATTGGATCATTTGAGTAGCCAGCACACCTGTGCAGGTAGGGCATGACATGATAGGCAGCTGCCTTGATAGCGGGTGGGTGCTGAATGTTCCTAATTGACAAAATAAGATTAATGCTTATGAAGAAATATAAAATCTCATCCCTTCCCCAATATCGCGCCACACCCCTACCCCTTAATTCCCTGGTTGAACTTGATGGACATATGTCTTTTTTCGACCGTACTAACTATGTAACTATGTAACATAACATGGGGGGGTCTCCTGGCTGTTCACACAGGTGTGTCATTGCTGTACATTGACCATGCATTGCTTCTGTGGTATTGCAAAGGCAAAGACAAATGCTTCCAGCCATCCATTGCACTAATGGATTGGTCATCAGCTGGCTGTCTATGTCCCGCATCAATATAGACCAAAGTACAGAGGGTTAGGCTATGCTATAGTGCACCTACCTGATGCATCAGAAGGTGCGAGGCCCTTGCTAAATTCTGTGCACAGACTTTGAGATCTATGCTTTAGACTGTATCTAAACCTGCTCCAACATGGACTGACATTCTGGCCTACTTTCAGCCGATGCGACTTGTCTGTCGCTGAACAGTCGCTTTTTATGTATTCAGCACCTATGTATAATGTTGTAAAAATGCTCTAGAAGCTAAAGTCGCAGAAATGTCACACATATTTGGCCTGCAACTTTCTGTGCGACAAATTCAGACAGGAAAAATCAGTATAAATCCTTAGAAAATTATCCCCCAGTGTCTCCATCTGCTGGCGGTATTGAATAAGCATTGCTGCACTGATGGGGTATGCATTAGACGAAAAAAAAGAAGAAAAAGAAGAATAATACGCCCAGAAAAGAGGCGAAAAGGAGAAAAACGTAAAAAAACGTGAAAAAAAAGTAAGAGGAAGAGAAGGGAAAAAAAGGTGGAAATGGGTTTAAAAGTGATTTCGGCGGAGAAATATATATATATATATATATATATATATATATATATATATATATACGCGCACACACACACATAGATATAAACGTATTCTCCGTTGAGATATTGCAGCCGCTGCTGTGTCCAGGCCCAGGAGCCTTAGCACTGTGCTGTGATGTCACTCAATACCACTGACATCACTAGGTGTAAACAACATCTCTCCTTTGCTGTGTATGTGACTATGGAGCTGTTTGGTGATGTCGTCTATTATGGCCTTCATAGAAATAGAAGCAACAGGAGATTGTTGCATCCATCTAGAACCCTCAGAACTACAGTGCTATGATGTCACTCACTTCCACAGGCCTTGCAGAGTGTAAACAACAACAACCCAGCTTTGTTGTGTATGTAACCATAGGGATTGTGATGTCACCTAGAACCTTCACAGCAGCGACAGCTTTATGAGGAGCATCAGCACTGCTCTGCCTGAGCAGAACCATCACCGCCATAGGTTGTCAAATAACCCGGATTTAACCCACACAGGTAAGTCCAATGGGGTGCAGGCATGTCCTCTATGCTTACAGCTTCCCGTGGGTGTTGGTTTGATACCGTTTGGGGACAGCCAAGGAGGCATCTGCAGGCAACAAAGGTAGGTGTGTGCTTGTGTGTGTGTTTCCTATGCAGATCCTAAGCCCAGTGTCACATGCAAGTAGGAGGAGTAAGAAGGGTTCCTGGCAAATCCGGGTTATGGATTGCATTTAAAAAGGCCCCGTGGGAGTGCAATGGGCCCCTGTCTTGCTGCTTAGCAATAATGGTATGGGTTTAGGTTCTGCTGTGTGTACTGGTGGTTGACTGCCCCCCAGCCCAGAGTGTGCATGGAAAATTGTCTGGCAGCCTCCCTGACAGCAAGCAGTGATAGTGCCCATGAAGGGGACCTTGTTGGGCCCGCCCCTTTCACGGTTATCGCTTCTCGGCCTTTTGGCTAAGATCAAGTGTAGTATCTGTAATTATCAGTTTAATATCTGATACGTCCCCTATCTGGGGACCATATATTAAATGGATTTTTGAGAACGGGGGCCGATTTCGAAGCTTGCTTCCGTCGCCCTATGCATTGACCCGATATGGCAGTATCTTCGGGTACAGTGCACCACCCCCTTACAGGGTTAAAAAGAAAGATTCCTACTTTCATTGCTACCTGCTTGCTGGCTAGCCAGCTAGCCAGCCCTGTGGGCCTTGCTGCTGCTGCTGCAGCCAAAAAACAAAAGGTGGTGCTGCTGCTGCTTCTGCTGCTTCTGCTTGTGTCTGGCCGCTGTTGGAGCGTCCAGGCACAGGACTTCTGCTGCTGCTGACTAAATGGCCTCCTTAATTGGATCATTTGAGTAGCCAGCACACCTGTGCAGGTAGGGCATGACATGATAGGCAGCTGCCTTGATAGCGGGTGGGTGCTGAATGTTCCTAATTGACAAAATAAGATTAATGCTTATGAAGAAATATAAAATCTCATCCCTTCCCCAATATCGCGCCACACCCCTACCCCTTAATTCCCTGGTTGAACTTGATGGACATATGTCTTTTTTCGACCGTACTAACTATGTAACTATGTAACATAACATGGGGGGGTCTCCTGGCTGTTCACACAGGTGTGTCATTGCTGTACATTGACCATGCATTGCTTCTGTGGTATTGCAAAGGCAAAGACAAATGCTTCCAGCCATCCATTGCACTAATGGATTGGTCATCAGCTGGCTGTCTATGTCCCGCATCAATATAGACCAAAGTACAGAGGGTTAGGCTATGCTATAGTGCACCTACCTGATGCATCAGAAGGTGCGAGGCCCTTGCTAAATTCTGTGCACAGACTTTGAGATCTATGCTTTAGACTGTATCTAAACCTGCTCCAACATGGACTGACATTCTGGCCTACTTTCAGCCGATGCGACTTGTCTGTCGCTGAACAGTCGCTTTTTATGTATTCAGCACCTATGTATAATGTTGTAAAAATGCTCTAGAAGCTAAAGTCGCAGAAATGTCACACATATTTGGCCTGCAACTTTCTGTGCGACAAATTCAGACAGGAAAAATCAGTATAAATCCTTAGAAAATTATCCCCCAGTGTCTCCATCTGCTGGCGGTATTGAATAAGCATTGCTGCACTGATGGGGTATGCATTAGACGAAAAAAAAGAAGAAAAAGAAGAATAATACGCCCAGAAAAGAGGCGAAAAGGAGAAAAACGTAAAAAAACGTGAAAAAAAAGTAAGAGGAAGAGAAGGGAAAAAAAGGTGGAAATGGGTTTAAAAGTGATTTCGGCGGAGAAATATATATATATATATATATATATATATATATATATATATATATATATACGCGCACACACACACATATATATAAACGTATTCTCCGTTGAGATATTGCAGCCGCTGCTGTGTCCAGGCCCAGGAGCCTTAGCACTGTGCTGTGATGTCACTCAATACCACTGACATCACTAGGTGTAAACAACATCTCTCCTTTGCTGTGTATGTGACTATGGAGCTGTTTGGTGATGTCGTCTATTATGGCCTTCATAGAAGCAACAGGAGATTGTTGCATCCATCTAGAACCCTCAGAACTACAGTGCTATGATGTCACTCACTTCCACAGGCCTTGCAGAGTGTAAACAACAACAACCCAGCTTTGTTGTGTATGTAACCATAGGGATTGTGATGTCACCTAGAACCTTCACAGCAGCGACAGCTTTATGAGGAGCATCAGCACTGCTCTGCCTGAGCAGAACCATCACCGCCATAGGTTGTCAAATAACCCGGATTTAACCCACACAGGTAAGTCCAATGGGGTGCAGGCATGTCCTCTATGCTTACAGCTTCCCGTGGGTGTTGGTTTGATACCGTTTGGGGACAGCCAAGGAGGCATCTGCAGGCAACAAAGGTAGGTGTGTGCTTGTGTGTGTGTTTCCTATGCAGATCCTAAGCCCAGTGTCACATGCAAGTAGGAGGAGTAAGAAGGGTTCCTGGCAAATCCGGGTTATGGATTGCATTTAAAAAGGCCCCGTGGGAGTGCAATGGGCCCCTGTCTTGCTGCTTAGCAATAATGGTATGGGTTTAGGTTCTGCTGTGTGTACTGGTGGTTGACTGCCCCCCAGCCCAGAGTGTGCATGGAAAATTGTCTGGCAGCCTCCCTGACAGCAAGCAGTGATAGTGCCCATGAAGGGGACCTTGTTGGGCCCGCCCCTTTCACGGTTATCGCTTCTCGGCCTTTTGGCTAAGATCAAGTGTAGTATCTGTAATTATCAGTTTAATATCTGATACGTCCCCTATCTGGGGACCATATATTAAATGGATTTTTGAGAACGGGGGCCGATTTCGAAGCTTGCTTCCGTCGCCCTATGCATTGACCCGATATGGCAGTATCTTCGGGTACAGTGCACCACCCCCTTACAGGGTTAAAAAGAAAGATTCCTACTTTCATTGCTACCTGCTTGCTGGCTAGCCAGCTAGCCAGCCCTGTGGGCCTTGCTGCTGCTGCTGCTGCTGCAGCCAAAAAACAAAAGGTGGTGCTGCTGCTGCTTCTGCTGCTTCTGCTTGTGTCTGGCCGCTGTTGGAGCGTCCAGGCACAGGACTTCTGCTGCTGCTGACTAAATGGCCTCCTTAATTGGATCATTTGAGTAGCCAGCACACCTGTGCAGGTAGGGCATGACATGATAGGCAGCTGCCTTGATAGCGGGTGGGTGCTGAATGTTCCTAATTGACAAAATAAGATTAATGCTTATGAAGAAATATAAAATCTCATCCCTTCCCCAATATCGCGCCACACCCCTACCCCTTAATTCCCTGGTTGAACTTGATGGACATATGTCTTTTTTCGACCGTACTAACTATGTAACTATGTAACATAACATGGGGGGGTCTCCTGGCTGTTCACACAGGTGTGTCATTGCTGTACATTGACCATGCATTGCTTCTGTGGTATTGCAAAGGCAAAGACAAATGCTTCCAGCCATCCATTGCACTAATGGATTGGTCATCAGCTGGCTGTCTATGTCCCGCATCAATATAGACCAAAGTACAGAGGGTTAGGCTATGCTATAGTGCACCTACCTGATGCATCAGAAGGTGCGAGGCCCTTGCTAAATTCTGTGCACAGACTTTGAGATCTATGCTTTAGACTGTATCTAAACCTGCTCCAACATGGACTGACATTCTGGCCTACTTTCAGCCGATGCGACTTGTCTGTCGCTGAACAGTCGCTTTTTATGTATTCAGCACCTATGTATAATGTTGTAAAAATGCTCTAGAAGCTAAAGTCGCAGAAATGTCACACATATTTGGCCTGCAACTTTCTGTGCGACAAATTCAGACAGGAAAAATCAGTATAAATCCTTAGAAAATTATCCCCCAGTGTCTCCATCTGCTGGCGGTATTGAATAAGCATTGCTGCACTGATGGGGTATGCATTAGACGAAAAAAAAGAAGAAAAAGAAGAATAATACGCCCAGAAAAGAGGCGAAAAGGAGAAAAACTTAAAAAAACGTGAAAAAAAAGTAAGAGGAAGAGAAGGGAAAAAAAGGTGGAAATGGGTTTAAAAGTGATTTCGGCGGAGAAATATATATATATATATATATATATATATATATATATATATATATATATACGCGCACACACACACATATATATAAACGTATTCTCCGTTGAGATATTGCAGCCGCTGCTGTGTCCAGGCCCAGGAGCCTTAGCACTGTGCTGTGATGTCACTTAATACCACTGACATCACTAGGTGTAAACAACATCTCTCCTTTGCTGTGTATGTGACTATGGAGCTGTTTGGTGATGTCGTCTATTATGGCCTTCATAGAAGCAACAGGAGATTGTTGCATCCATCTAGAACCCTCAGAACTACAGTGCTATGATGTCACTCACTTCCACAGGCCTTGCAGAGTGTAAACAACAACAACCCAGCTTTGTTGTGTATGTAACCATAGGGATTGTGATGTCACCTAGAACCTTCACAGCAGCGACAGCTTTATGAGGAGCATCAGCACTGCTCTGCCTGAGCAGAACCATCACCGCCATAGGTTGTCAAATAACCCGGATTTAACCCACACAGGTAAGTCCAATGGGGTGCAGGCATGTCCTCTATGCTTACAGCTTCCCGTGGGTGTTGGTTTGATACCGTTTGGGGACAGCCAAGGAGGCATCTGCAGGCAACAAAGGTAGGTGTGTGCTTGTGTGTGTGTTTCCTATGCAGATCCTAAGCCCAGTGTCACATGCAAGTAGGAGGAGTAAGAAGGGTTCCTGGCAAATCCGGGTTATGGATTGCATTTAAAAAGGCCCCGTGGGAGTGCAATGGGCCCCTGTCTTGCTGCTTAGCAATAATGGTATGGGTTTAGGTTCTGCTGTGTGTACTGGTGGTTGACTGCCCCCCAGCCCAGAGTGTGCATGGAAAATTGTCTGGCAGCCTCCCTGACAGCAAGCAGTGATAGTGCCCATGAAGGGGACCTTGTTGGGCCCGCCCCTTTCACGGTTATCGCTTCTCGGCCTTTTGGCTAAGATCAAGTGTAGTATCTGTTCTTATCAGTTTAATATCTGATACGTCCCCTATCTGGGGACCATATATTAAATGGATTTTTGAGAACGGGGGCCGATTTCGAAGCTTGCTTCCGTCGCCCTATGCATTGACCCGATATGGCAGTATCTTCGGGTACAGTGCACCACCCCCTTACAGGGTTAAAAAGAAAGATTCCTACTTTCATTGCTACCTGCTTGCTGGCTAGCCAGCTAGCCAGCCCTGTGGGCCTTGCTGCTGCTGCTGCTGCTGCAGCCAAAAAACAAAAGGTGGTGCTGCTGCTGCTTCTGCTGCTTCTGCTTGTGTCTGGCCGCTGTTGGAGCGTCCAGGCACAGGACTTCTGCTGCTGCTGACTAAATGGCCTCCTTAATTGGATCATTTGAGTAGCCAGCACACCTGTGCAGGTAGGGCATGACATGATAGGCAGCTGCCTTGATAGCGGGTGGGTGCTGAATGTTCCTAATTGACAAAATAAGATTAATGCTTATGAAGAAATATAAAATCTCATCCCTTCCCCAATATCGCGCCACACCCCTACCCCTTAATTCCCTGGTTGAACTTGATGGACATATGTCTTTTTTCGACCGTACTAACTATGTAACTATGTAACATAACATGGGGGGGTCTCCTGGCTGTTCACACAGGTGTGTCATTGCTGTACATTGACCATGCATTGCTTCTGTGGTATTGCAAAGGCAAAGACAAATGCTTCCAGCCATCCATTGCACTAATGGATTGGTCATCAGCTGGCTGTCTATGTCCCGCATCAATATAGACCAAAGTACAGAGGGTTAGGCTATGCTATAGTGCACCTACCTGATGCATCAGAAGGTGCGAGGCCCTTGCTAAATTCTGTGCACAGACTTTGAGATCTATGCTTTAGACTGTATCTAAACCTGCTCCAACATGGACTGACATTCTGGCCTACTTTCAGCCGATGCGACTTGTCTGTCGCTGAACAGTCGCTTTTTATGTATTCAGCACCTATGTATAATGTTGTAAAAATGCTCTAGAAGCTAAAGTCGCAGAAATGTCACACATATTTGGCCTGCAACTTTCTGTGCGACAAATTCAGACAGGAAAAATCAGTATAAATCCTTAGAAAATTATCCCCCAGTGTCTCCATCTGCTGGCGGTATTGAATAAGCATTGCTGCACTGATGGGGTATGCATTAGACGAAAAAAAAGAAGAAAAAGAAGAATAATACGCCCAGAAAAGAGGCGAAAAGGAGAAAAACGTAAAAAAACGTGAAAAAAAAGTAAGAGGAAGAGAAGGGAAAAAAAGGTGGAAATGGGTTTAAAAGTGATTTCGGCGGAGAAATATATATATATATATATATATATATATATATATATATATATATGCGCACACACACACATATATATAAACGTATTCTCCGTTGAGATATTGCAGCCGCTGCTGTGTCCAGGCCCAGGAGCCTTAGCACTGTGCTGTGATGTCACTCAATACCACTGACATCACTAGGTGTAAACAACATCTCTCCTTTGCTGTGTATGTGACTATGGAGCTGTTTGGTGATGTCGTCTATTATGGCCTTCATAGAAGCAACAGGAGATTGTTGCATCCATCTAGAACCCTCAGAACTACAGTGCTATGATGTCACTCACTTCCACAGGCCTTGCAGAGTGTAAACAACAACAACCCAGCTTTGTTGTGTATGTAACCATAGGGATTGTGATGTCACCTAGAACCTTCACAGCAGCGACAGCTTTATGAGGAGCATCAGCACTGCTCTGCCTGAGCAGAACCATCACCGCCATAGGTTGTCAAATAACCCGGATTTAACCCACACAGGTAAGTCCAATGGGGTGCAGGCATGTCCTCTATGCTTACAGCTTCCCGTGGGTGTTGGTTTGATACCGTTTGGGGACAGCCAAGGAGGCATCTGCAGGCAACAAAGGTAGGTGTGTGCTTGTGTGTGTGTTTCCTATGCAGATCCTAAGCCCAGTGTCACATGCAAGTAGGAGGAGTAAGAAGGGTTCCTGGCAAATCCGGGTTATGGATTGCATTTAAAAAGGCCCCGTGGGAGTGCAATGGGCCCCTGTCTTGCTGCTTAGCAATAATGGTATGGGTTTAGGTTCTGCTGTGTGTACTGGTGGTTGACTGCCCCCCAGCCCAGAGTGTGCATGGAAAATTGTCTGGCAGCCTCCCTGACAGCAAGCAGTGATAGTGCCCATGAAGGGGACCTTGTTGGGCCCGCCCCTTTCACGGTTATCGCTTCTCGGCCTTTTGGCTAAGATCAAGTGTAGTATCTGTTCTTATCAGTTTAATATCTGATACGTCCCCTATCTGGGGACCATATATTAAATGGATTTTTGAGAACGGGGGCCGATTTCGAAGCTTGCTTCCGTCGCCCTATGCATTGACCCGTTATGGCAGTATCTTCGGGTACAGTGCACCACCCCCTTACAGGGTTAAAAAGAAAGATTCCTACTTTCATTGCTACCTGCTTGCTGGCTAGCCAGCTAGCCAGCCCTGTGGGCCTTGCTGCTGCTGCTGCTGCTGCTGCAGCCAAAAAACAAAAGGTGGTGCTGCTGCTGCTTCTGCTGCTTCTGCTTGTGTCTGGCCGCTGTTGGAGCGTCCAGGCACAGGACTTCTGCTGCTGCTGACTAAATGGCCTCCTTAATTGGATCATTTGAGTAGCCAGCACACCTGTGCAGGTAGGGCATGACATGATAGGCAGCTGCCTTGATAGCGGGTGGGTGCTGAATGTTCCTAATTGACAAAATAAGATTAATGCTTATGAAGAAATATAAAATCTCATCCCTTCCCCAATATCGCGCCACACCCCTACCCCTTAATTCCCTGGTTGAACTTGATGGACATATGTCTTTTTTCGACCGTACTAACTATGTAACTATGTAACATAACATGGGGGGGTCTCCTGGCTGTTCACACAGGTGTGTCATTGCTGTACATTGACCATGCATTGCTTCTGTGGTATTGCAAAGGCAAAGACAAATGCTTCCAGCCATCCATTGCACTAATGGATTGGTCATCAGCTGGCTGTCTATGTCCCGCATCAATATAGACCAAAGTACAGAGGGTTAGGCTATGCTATAGTGCACCTACCTGATGCATCAGAAGGTGCGAGGCCCTTGCTAAATTCTGTGCACAGACTTTGAGATCTATGCTTTAGACTGTATCTAAACCTGCTCCAACATGGACTGACATTCTGGCCTACTTTCAGCCGATGCGACTTGTCTGTCGCTGAACAGTCGCTTTTTATGTATTCAGCACCTATGTATAATGTTGTAAAAATGCTCTAGAAGCTAAAGTCGCAGAAATGTCACACATATTTGGCCTGCAACTTTCTGTGCGACAAATTCAGACAGGAAAAATCAGTATAAATCCTTAGAAAATTATCCCCCAGTGTCTCCATCTGCTGGCGGTATTGAATAAGCATTGCTGCACTGATGGGGTATGCATTAGACGAAAAAAAAGAAGAAAAAGAAGAATAATACGCCCAGAAAAGAGGCGAAAAGGAGAAAAACGTAAAAAAACGTGAAAAAAAAGTAAGAGGAAGAGAAGGGAAAAAAAGGTGGAAATGGGTTTAAAAGTGATTTCGGCGGAGAAATATATATATATATATATATATATATATATATATATATATATATACGCGCACACACACACATATATATAAACGTATTCTCCGTTGAGATATTGCAGCCGCTGCTGTGTCCAGGCCCAGGAGCCTTAGCACTGTGCTGTGATGTCACTCAATACCACTGACATCACTAGGTGTAAACAACATCTCTCCTTTGCTGTGTATGTGACTATGGAGCTGTTTGGTGATGTCGTCTATTATGGCCTTCATAGAAGCAACAGGAGATTGTTGCATCCATCTAGAACCCTCAGAACTACAGTGCTATGATGTCACTCACTTCCACAGGCCTTGCAGAGTGTAAACAACAACAACCCAGCTTTGTTGTGTATGTAACCATAGGGATTGTGATGTCACCTAGAACCTTCACAGCAGCGACAGCTTTATGAGGAGCATCAGCACTGCTCTGCCTGAGCAGAACCATCACCGCCATAGGTTGTCAAATAACCCGGATTTAACCCACACAGGTAAGTCCAATGGGGTGCAGGCATGTCCTCTATGCTTACAGCTTCCCGTGGGTGTTGGTTTGATACCGTTTGGGGACAGCCAAGGAGGCATCTGCAGGCAACAAAGGTAGGTGTGTGCTTGTGTGTGTGTTTCCTATGCAGATCCTAAGCCCAGTGTCACATGCAAGTAGGAGGAGTAAGAAGGGTTCCTGGCAAATCCGGGTTATGGATTGCATTTAAAAAGGCCCCGTGGGAGTGCAATGGGCCCCTGTCTTGCTGCTTAGCAATAATGGTATGGGTTTAGGTTCTGCTGTGTGTACTGGTGGTTGACTGCCCCCCAGCCCAGAGTGTGCATGGAAAATTGTCTGGCAGCCTCCCTGACAGCAAGCAGTGATAGTGCCCATGAAGGGGACCTTGTTGGGCCCGCCCCTTTCACGGTTATCGCTTCTCGGCCTTTTGGCTAAGATCAAGTGTAGTATCTGTTCTTATCAGTTTAATATCTGATACGTCCCCTATCTGGGGACCATATATTAAATGGATTTTTGAGAACGGGGGCCGATTTCGAAGCTTGCTTCCGTCGCCCTATGCATTGACCCGATATGGCAGTATCTTCGGGTACAGTGCACCACCCCCTTACAGGGTTAAAAAGAAAGATTCCTACTTTCATTGCTACCTGCTTGCTGGCTAGCCAGCTAGCCAGCCCTGTGGGCCTTGCTGCTGCTGCTGCAGCCAAAAAACAAAAGGTGGTGCTGCTGCTGCTTCTGCTGCTTCTGCTTGTGTCTGGCCGCTGTTGGAGCGTCCAGGCACAGGACTTCTGCTGCTGCTGACTAAATGGCCTCCTTAATTGGATCATTTGAGTAGCCAGCACACCTGTGCAGGTAGGGCATGACATGATAGGCAGCTGCCTTGATAGCGGGTGGGTGCTGAATGTTCCTAATTGACAAAATAAGATTAATGCTTATGAAGAAATATAAAATCTCATCCCTTCCCCAATATCGCGCCACACCCCTACCCCTTAATTCCCTGGTTGAACTTGATGGACATATGTCTTTTTTCGACCGTACTAACTATGTAACTATGTAACATAACATGGGGGGTCTCCTGGCTGTTCACACAGGTGTGTCATTGCTGTACATTGACCATGCATTGCTTCTGTGGTATTGCAAAGGCAAAGACAAATGCTTCCAGCCATCCATTGCACTAATGGATTGGTCATCAGCTGGCTGTCTATGTCCCGCATCAATATAGACCAAAGTACAGAGGGTTAGGCTATGCTATAGTGCACCTACCTGATGCATCAGAAGGTGCGAGGCCCTTGCTAAATTCTGTGCACAGACTTTGAGATCTATGCTTTAGACTGTATCTAAACCTGCTCCAACATGGACTGACATTCTGGCCTACTTTCAGCCGATGCGACTTGTCTGTCGCTGAACAGTCGCTTTTTATGTATTCAGCACCTATGTATAATGTTGTAAAAATGCTCTAGAAGCTAAAGTCGCAGAAATGTCACACATATTTGGCCTGCAACTTTCTGTGCGACAAATTCAGACAGGAAAAATCTGTATAAATCCTTAGAAAATTATCCCCCAGTGTCTCCATCTGCTGGCGGTATTGAATAAGCATTGCTGCACTGATGGGGTATGCATTAGACGAAAAAAAAGAAGAAAAAGAAGAATAATACGCCCAGAAAAGAGGCGAAAAGGAGAAAAACGTAAAAAAACGTGAAAAAAAAGTAAGAGGAAGAGAAGGGAAAAAAAGGTGGAAATGGGTTTAAAAGTGATTTCGGCGGAGAAATATATATATATATATATATATATATATATATATATATATATACGCGCACACACACACATATATATAAACGTATTCTCCGTTGAGATATTGCAGCCGCTGCTGTGTCCAGGCCCAGGAGCCTTAGCACTGTGCTGTGATGTCACTCAATACCACTGACATCACTAGGTGTAAACAACATCTCTCCTTTGCTGTGTATGTGACTATGGAGCTGTTTGGTGATGTCGTCTATTATGGCCTTCATAGAAGCAACAGGAGATTGTTGCATCCATCTAGAACCCTCAGAACTACAGTGCTATGATGTCACTCACTTCCACAGGCCTTGCAGAGTGTAAACAACAACAACCCAGCTTTGTTGTGTATGTAACCATAGGGATTGTGATGTCACCTAGAACCTTCACAGCAGCGACAGCTTTATGAGGAGCATCAGCACTGCTCTGCCTGAGCAGAACCATCACCGCCATAGGTTGTCAAATAACCCGGATTTAACCCACACAGGTAAGTCCAATGGGGTGCAGGCATGTCCTCTATGCTTACAGCTTCCCGTGGGTGTTGGTTTGATACCGTTTGGGGACAGCCAAGGAGGCATCTGCAGGCAACAAAGGTAGGTGTGTGCTTGTGTGTGTGTTTCCTATGCAGATCCTAAGCCCAGTGTCACATGCAAGTAGGAGGAGTAAGAAGGGTTCCTGGCAAATCCGGGTTATGGATTGCATTTAAAAAGGCCCCGTGGGAGTGCAATGGGCCCCTGTCTTGCTGCTTAGCAATAATGGTATGGGTTTAGGTTCTGCTGTGTGTACTGGTGGTTGACTGCCCCCCAGCCCAGAGTGTGCATGGAAAATTGTCTGGCAGCCTCCCTGACAGCAAGCAGTGATAGTGCCCATGAAGGGGACCTTGTTGGGCCCGCCCCTTTCACGGTTATCGCTTCTCGGCCTTTTGGCTAAGATCAAGTGTAGTATCTGTTCTTATCAGTTTAATATCTGATACGTCCCCTATCTGGGGACCATATATTAAATGGATTTTTGAGAACGGGGGCCGATTTCGAAGCTTGCTTCCGTCGCCCTATGCATTGACCCGATATGGCAGTATCTTCGGGTACAGTGCACCACCCCCTTACAGGGTTAAAAAGAAAGATTCCTACTTTCATTGCTACCTGCTTGCTGGCTAGCCAGCTAGCCAGCCCTGTGGGCCTTGCTGCTGCTGCTGCTGCTGCAGCCAAAAAACAAAAGGTGGTGCTGCTGCTGCTTCTGCTGCTTCTGCTTGTGTCTGGCCGCTGTTGGAGCGTCCAGGCACAGGACTTCTGCTGCTGCTGACTAAATGGCCTCCTTAATTGGATCATTTGAGTAGCCAGCACACCTGTGCAGGTAGGGCATGACATGATAGGCAGCTGCCTTGATAGCGGGTGGGTGCTGAATGTTCCTAATTGACAAAATAAGATTAATGCTTATGAAGAAATATAAAATCTTCCCTTCCCCAATATCGCGCCACACCCCTACCCCTTAATTCCCTGGTTGAACTTGATGGACATATGTCTTTTTTCGACCGTACTAACTATGTAACTATGTAACATAACATGGGGGGGTCTCCTGGCTGTTCACACAGGTGTGTCATTGCTGTACATTGACCATGCATTGCTTCTGTGGTATTGCAAAGGCAAAGACAAATGCTTCCAGCCATCCATTGCACTAATGGATTGGTCATCAGCTGGCTGTCTATGTCCCGCATCAATATAGACCAAAGTACAGAGGGTTAGGCTATGCTATAGTGCACCTACCTGATGCATCAGAAGGTGCGAGGCCCTTGCTAAATTCTGTGCACAGACTTTGAGATCTATGCTTTAGACTGTATCTAAACCTGCTCCAACATGGACTGACATTCTGGCCTACTTTCAGCCGATGCGACTTGTCTGTCGCTGAACAGTCGCTTTTTATGTATTCAGCACCTATGTATAATGTTGTAAAAATGCTCTAGAAGCTAAAGTCGCAGAAATGTCACACATATTTGGCCTGCAACTTTCTGTGCGACAAATTCAGACAGGAAAAATCAGTATAAATCCTTAGAAAATTATCCCCCAGTGTCTCCATCTGCTGGCGGTATTGAATAAGCATTGCTGCACTGATGGGGTATGCATTAGACGAAAAAAAAGAAGAAAAAGAAGAATAATACGCCCAGAAAAGAGGCGAAAAGGAGAAAAACGTAAAAAAACGTGAAAAAAAAGTAAGAGGAAGAGAAGGGAAAAAAAGGTGGAAATGGGTTTAAAAGTGATTTCGGCGGAGATATATATATATATATATATATATATATATATATATATATATATATATATATATATATACGCGCACACACACACATATATATAAACGTATTCTCCGTTGAGATATTGCAGCCGCTGCTGTGTCCAGGCCCAGGAGCCTTAGCACTGTGCTGTGATGTCACTCAATACCACTGACATCACTAGGTGTAAACAACATCTCTCCTTTGCTGTGTATGTGACTATGGAGCTGTTTGGTGATGTCGTCTATTATGGCCTTCATAGAAGCAACAGGAGATTGTTGCATCCATCTAGAACCCTCAGAACTACAGTGCTATGATGTCACTCACTTCCACAGGCCTTGCAGAGTGTAAACAACAACAACCCAGCTTTGTTGTGTATGTAACCATAGGGATTGTGATGTCACCTAGAACCTTCACAGCAGCGACAGCTTTATGAGGAGCATCAGCACTGCTCTGCCTGAGCAGAACCATCACCGCCATAGGTTGTCAAATAACCCGGATTTAACCCACACAGGTAAGTCCAATGGGGTGCAGGCATGTCCTCTATGCTTACAGCTTCCCGTGGGTGTTGGTTTGATACCGTTTGGGGACAGCCAAGGAGGCATCTGCAGGCAACAAAGGTAGGTGTGTGCTTGTGTGTGTGTTTCCTATGCAGATCCTAAGCCCAGTGTCACATGCAAGTAGGAGGAGTAAGAAGGGTTCCTGGCAAATCCGGGTTATGGATTGCATTTAAAAAGGCCCCGTGGGAGTGCAATGGGCCCCTGTCTTGCTGCTTAGCAATAATGGTATGGGTTTAGGTTCTGCTGTGTGTACTGGTGGTTGACTGCCCCCCAGCCCAGAGTGTGCATGGAAAATTGTCTGGCAGCCTCCCTGACAGCAAGCAGTGATAGTGCCCATGAAGGGGACCTTGTTGGGCCCGCCCCTTTCACGGTTATCGCTTCTCGGCCTTTTGGCTAAGATCAAGTGTAGTATCTGTTCTTATCAGTTTAATATCTGATACGTCCCCTATCTGGGGACCATATATTAAATGGATTTTTGAGAACGGGGGCCGATTTCGAAGCTTGCTTCCGTCGCCCTATGCATTGACCCGATATGGCAGTATCTTCGGGTACAGTGCACCACCCCCTTACAGGGTTAAAAAGAAAGATTCCTACTTTCATTGCTACCTGCTTGCTGGCTAGCCAGCTAGCCAGCCCTGTGGGCCTTGCTGCTGCTGCTGCTGCTGCTGCTGCAGCCAAAAAACAAAAGGTGGTGCTGCTGCTGCTTCTGCTGCTTCTGCTTGTGTCTGGCCGCTGTTGGAGCGTCCAGGCACAGGACTTCTGCTGCTGCTGACTAAATGGCCTCCTTAATTGGATCATTTGAGTAGCCAGCACACCTGTGCAGGTAGGGCATGACATGATAGGCAGCTGCCTTGATAGCGGGTGGGTGCTGAATGTTCCTAATTGACAAAATAAGATTAATGCTTATGAAGAAATATAAAATCTCATCCCTTCCCCAATATCGCGCCACACCCCTACCCCTTAATTCCCTGGTTGAACTTGATGGACATATGTCTTTTTTCGACCGTACTAACTATGTAACTATGTAACATAACATGGGGGGGTCTCCTGGCTGTTCACACAGGTGTGTCATTGCTGTACATTGACCATGCATTGCTTCTGTGGTATTGCAAAGGCAAAGACAAATGCTTCCAGCCATCCATTGCACTAATGGATTGGTCATCAGCTGGCTGTCTATGTCCCGCATCAATATAGACCAAAGTACAGAGGGTTAGGCTATGCTATAGTGCACCTACCTGATGCATCAGAAGGTGCGAGGCCCTTGCTAAATTCTGTGCACAGACTTTGAGATCTATGCTTTAGACTGTATCTAAACCTGCTCCAACATGGACTGACATTCTGGCCTACTTTCAGCCGATGCGACTTGTCTGTCGCTGAACAGTCGCTTTTTATGTATTCAGCACCTATGTATAATGTTGTAAAAATGCTCTAGAAGCTAAAGTCGCAGAAATGTCACACATATTTGGCCTGCAACTTTCTGTGCGACAAATTCAGACAGGAAAAATCAGTATAAATCCTTAGAAAATTATCCCCCAGTGTCTCCATCTGCTGGCGGTATTGAATAAGCATTGCTGCACTGATGGGGTATGCATTAGACGAAAAAAAAGAAGAAAAAGAAGAATAATACGCCCAGAAAAGAGGCGAAAAGGAGAAAAACGTAAAAAAACGTGAAAAAAAAAGTAAGAGGAAGAGAAGGGAAAAAAAGGTGGAAATGGGTTTAAAAGTGATTTCGGCGGAGAATATATATATATATATATATATATATATATATATATATATATATATATATACGCGCACACACACACATATATATAAACGTATTCTCCGTTGAGATATTGCAGCCGCTGCTGTGTCCAGGCCCAGGAGCCTTAGCACTGTGCTGTGATGTCACTCAATACCACTGACATCACTAGGTGTAAACAACATCTCTCCTTTGCTGTGTATGTGACTATGGAGCTGTTTGGTGATGTCGTCTATTATGGCCTTCATAGAAGCAACAGGAGATTGTTGCATCCATCTAGAACCCTCAGAACTACAGTGCTATGATGTCACTCACTTCCACAGGCCTTGCAGAGTGTAAACAACAACAACCCAGCTTTGTTGTGTATGTAACCATAGGGATTGTGATGTCACCTAGAACCTTCACAGCAGCGACAGCTTTATGAGGAGCATCAGCACTGCTCTGCCTGAGCAGAACCATCACCGCCATAGGTTGTCAAATAACCCGGATTTAACCCACACAGGTAAGTCCAATGGGGTGCAGGCATGTCCTCTATGCTTACAGCTTCCCGTGGGTGTTGGTTTGATACCGTTTGGGGACAGCCAAGGAGGCATCTGCAGGCAACAAAGGTAGGTGTGTGCTTGTGTGTGTGTTTCCTATGCAGATCCTAAGCCCAGTGTCACATGCAAGTAGGAGGAGTAAGAAGGGTTCCTGGCAAATCCGGGTTATGGATTGCATTTAAAAAGGCCCCGTGGGAGTGCAATGGGCCCCTGTCTTGCTGCTTAGCAATAATGGTATGGGTTTAGGTTCTGCTGTGTGTACTGGTGGTTGACTGCCCCCCAGCCCAGAGTGTGCATGGAAAATTGTCTGGCAGCCTCCCTGACAGCAAGCAGTGATAGTGCCCATGAAGGGGACCTTGTTGGGCCCGCCCCTTTCACGGTTATCGCTTCTCGGCCTTTTGGCTAAGATCAAGTGTAGTATCTGTTCTTATCAGTTTAATATCTGATACGTCCCCTATCTGGGGACCATATATTAAATGGATTTTTGAGAACGGGGGCCGATTTCGAAGCTTGCTTCCGTCGCCCTATGCATTGACCCGATATGGCAGTATCTTCGGGTACAGTGCACCACCCCCTTACAGGGTTAAAAAGAAAGATTCCTACTTTCATTGCTACCTGCTTGCTGGCTAGCCAGCTAGCCAGCCCTGTGGGCCTTGCTGCTGCTGCTGCTGCTGCTGCTGCAGCCAAAAAACAAAAGGTGGTGCTGCTGCTGCTTCTGCTGCTTCTGCTTGTGTCTGGCCGCTGTTGGAGCGTCCAGGCACAGGACTTCTGCTGCTGCTGACTAAATGGCCTCCTTAATTGGATCATTTGAGTAGCCAGCACACCTGTGCAGGTAGGGCATGACATGATAGGCAGCTGCCTTGATAGCGGGTGGGTGCTGAATGTTCCTAATTGACAAAATAAGATTAATGCTTATGAAGAAATATAAAATCTCATCCCTTCCCCAATATCGCGCCACACCCCTACCCCTTAATTCCCTGGTTGAACTTGATGGACATATGTCTTTTTTCGACCGTACTAACTATGTAACTATGTAACATAACATGGGGGGGTCTCCTGGCTGTTCACACAGGTGTGTCATTGCTGTACATTGACCATGCATTGCTTCTGTGGTATTGCAAAGGCAAAGACAAATGCTTCCAGCCATCCATTGCACTAATGGATTGGTCATCAGCTGGCTGTCTATGTCCCGCATCAATATAGACCAAAGTACAGAGGGTTAGGCTATGCTATAGTGCACCTACCTGATGCATCAGAAGGTGCGAGGCCCTTGCTAAATTCTGTGCACAGACTTTGAGATCTATGCTTTAGACTGTATCTAAACCTGCTCCAACATGGACTGACATTCTGGCCTACTTTCAGCCGATGCGACTTGTCTGTCGCTGAACAGTCGCTTTTTATGTATTCAGCACCTATGTATAATGTTGTAAAAATGCTCTAGAAGCTAAAGTCGCAGAAATGTCACACATATTTGGCCTGCAACTTTCTGTGCGACAAATTCAGACAGGAAAAATCAGTATAAATCCTTAGAAAATTATCCCCCAGTGTCTCCATCTGCTGGCGGTATTGAATAAGCATTGCTGCACTGATGGGGTATGCATTAAACGAAAAAAAAGAAGAAAAAGAAGAATAATACGCCCAGAAAAGAGGCGAAAAGGAGAAAAACGTAAAAAAACGTGAAAAAAAAGTAAGAGGAAGAGAAGGGAAAAAAAGGTGGAAATGGGTTTAAAAGTGATTTCGGCGGAGAAATATATATATATATATATATATATATATATATATATATATATATATATATACGCGCACACACACACATATATATAAACGTATTCTCCGTTGAGATACTGCAGCCGCTGCTGTGTCCAGGCCCAGGAGCCTTAGCACTGTGCTGTGATGTCACTCAATACCACTGACATCACTAGGTGTAAACAACATCTCTCCTTTGCTGTGTATGTGACTATGGAGCTGTTTGGTGATGTCGTCTATTATGGCCTTCATAGAAGCAACAGGAGATTGTTGCATCCATCTAGAACCCTCAGAACTACAGTGCTATGATGTCACTCACTTCCACAGGCCTTGCAGAGTGTAAACAACAACAACCCAGCTTTGTTGTGTATGTAACCATAGGGATTGTGATGTCACCTAGAACCTTCACAGCAGCGACAGCTTTATGAGGAGCATCAGCACTGCTCTGCCTGAGCAGAACCATCACCGCCATAGGTTGTCAAATAACCCGGATTTAACCCACACAGGTAAGTCCAATGGGGTGCAGGCATGTCCTCTATGCTTACAGCTTCCCGTGGGTGTTGGTTTGATACCGTTTGGGGACAGCCAAGGAGGCATCTGCAGGCAACAAAGGTAGGTGTGTGCTTGTGTGTGTGTTTCCTATGCAGATCCTAAGCCCAGTGTCACATGCAAGTAGGAGGAGTAAGAAGGGTTCCTGGCAAATCCGGGTTATGGATTGCATTTAAAAAGGCCCCGTGGGAGTGCAATGGGCCCCTGTCTTGCTGCTTAGCAATAATGGTATGGGTTTAGGTTCTGCTGTGTGTACTGGTGGTTGACTGCCCCCCAGCCCAGAGTGTGCATGGAAAATTGTCTGGCAGCCTCCCTGACAGCAAGCAGTGATAGTGCCCATGAAGGGGACCTTGTTGGGCCCGCCCCTTTCACGGTTATCGCTTCTCGGCCTTTTGGCTAAGATCAAGTGTAGTATCTGTTCTTATCAGTTTAATATCTGATACGTCCCCTATCTGGGGACCATATATTAAATGGATTTTTGAGAACGGGGGCCGATTTCGAAGCTTGCTTCCGTCGCCCTATGCATTGACCCGATATGGCAGTATCTTCGGGTACAGTGCACCACCCCCTTACAGGGTTAAAAAGAAAGATTCCTACTTTCATTGCTACCTGCTTGCTGGCTAGCCAGCTAGCCAGCCCTGTGGGCCTTGCTGCTGCTGCTGCTGCTGCAGCCAAAAAACAAAAGGTGGTGCTGCTGCTGCTTCTGCTGCTTCTGCTTGTGTCTGGCCGCTGTTGGAGCGTCCAGGCACAGGACTTCTGCTGCTGCTGACTAAATGGCCTCCTTAATTGGATCATTTGAGTAGCCAGCACACCTGTGCAGGTAGGGCATGACATGATAGGCAGCTGCCTTGATAGCGGGTGGGTGCTGAATGTTCCTAATTGACAAAATAAGATTAATGCTTATGAAGAAATATAAAATCTCATCCCTTCCCCAATATCGCGCCACACCCCTACCCCTTAATTCCCTGGTTGAACTTGATGGACATATGTCTTTTTTCGACCGTACTAACTATGTAACTATGTAACATAACATGGGGGGGTCTCCTGGCTGTTCACACAGGTGTGTCATTGCTGTACATTGACCATGCATTGCTTCTGTGGTATTGCAAAGGCAAAGACAAATGCTTCCAGCCATCCATTGCACTAATGGATTGGTCATCAGCTGGCTGTCTATGTCCCGCATCAATATAGACCAAAGTACAGAGGGTTAGGCTATGCTATAGTGCACCTACCTGATGCATCAGAAGGTGCGAGGCCCTTGCTAAATTCTGTGCACACAGACTTTGAGATCTATGCTTTAGACTGTATCTAAACCTGCTCCAACATGGACTGACATTCTGGCCTACTTTCAGCCGATGCGACTTGTCTGTCGCTGAACAGTCGCTTTTTATGTATTCAGCACCTATGTATAATGTTGTAAAAATGCTCTAGAAGCTAAAGTCGCAGAAATGTCACACATATTTGGCCTGCAACTTTCTGTGCGACAAATTCAGACAGGAAAAATCAGTATAAATCCTTAGAAAATTATCCCCCAGTGTCTCCATCTGCTGGCGGTATTGAATAAGCATTGCTGCACTGATGGGGTATGCATTAGACGAAAAAAAAGAAGAAAAAGAAGAATAATACGCCCAGAAAAGAGGCGAAAAGGAGAAAAACGTAAAAAAACGTGAAAAAAAAGTAAGAGGAAGAGAAGGGAAAAAAAGGTGGAAATGGGTTTAAAAGTGATTTCGGCGGAGAAATATATATATATATATATATATATATATATATATATATATATATATATATATACGCGCACACACACACATATATATAAACGTATTCTCCGTTGAGATATTGCAGCCGCTGCTGTGTCCAGGCCCAGGAGCCTTAGCACTGTGCTGTGATGTCACTCAATACCACTGACATCACTAGGTGTAAACAACATCTCTCCTTTGCTGTGTATGTGACTATGGAGCTGTTTGGTGATGTCGTCTATTATGGCCTTCATAGAAGCAACAGGAGATTGTTGCATCCATCTAGAACCCTCAGAACTACAGTGCTATGATGTCACTCACTTCCACAGGCCTTGCAGAGTGTAAACAACAACAACCCAGCTTTGTTGTGTATGTAACCATAGGGATTGTGATGTCACCTAGAACCTTCACAGCAGCGACAGCTTTATGAGGAGCATCAGCACTGCTCTGCCTGAGCAGAACCATCACCGCCATAGGTTGTCAAATAACCCGGATTTAACCCACACAGGTAAGTCCAATGGGGTGCAGGCATGTCCTCTATGCTTACAGCTTCCCGTGGGTGTTGGTTTGATACCGTTTGGGGACAGCCAAGGAGGCATCTGCAGGCAACAAAGGTAGGTGTGTGCTTGTGTGTGTGTTTCCTATGCAGATCCTAAGCCCAGTGTCACATGCAAGTAGGAGGAGTAAGAAGGGTTCCTGGCAAATCCGGGTTATGGATTGCATTTAAAAAGGCCCCGTGGGAGTGCAATGGGCCCCTGTCTTGCTGCTTAGCAATAATGGTATGGGTTTAGGTTCTGCTGTGTGTACTGGTGGTTGACTGCCCCCCAGCCCAGAGTGTGCATGGAAAATTGTCTGGCAGCCTCCCTGACAGCAAGCAGTGATAGTGCCCATGAAGGGGACCTTGTTGGGCCCGCCCCTTTCACGGTTATCGCTTCTCGGCCTTTTGGCTAAGATCAAGTGTAGTATCTGTTCTTATCAGTTTAATATCTGATACGTCCCCTATCTGGGGACCATATATTAAATGGATTTTTGAGAACGGGGGCCGATTTCGAAGCTTGCTTCCGTCGCCCTATGCATTGACCCGATATGGCAGTATCTTCGGGTACAGTGCACCACCCCCTTACAGGGTTAAAAAGAAAGATTCCTACTTTCATTGCTACCTGCTTGCTGGCTAGCCAGCTAGCCAGCCCTGTGGGCCTTGCTGCTGCTGCTGCTGCTGCTGCTGCAGCCAAAAAACAAAAGGTGGTGCTGCTGCTGCTTCTGCTGCTTCTGCTTGTGTCTGGCCGCTGTTGGAGCGTCCAGGCACAGGACTTCTGCTGCTGCTGACTAAATGGCCTCCTTAATTGGATCATTTGAGTAGCCAGCACACCTGTGCAGGTAGGGCATGACATGATAGGCAGCTGCCTTGATAGCGGGTGGGTGCTGAATGTTCCTAATTGACAAAATAAGATTAATGCTTATGAAGAAATATAAAATCTCATCCCTTCCCCAATATCGCGCCACACCCCTACCCCTTAATTCCCTGGTTGAACTTGATGGACATATGTCTTTTTTCGACCGTACTAACTATGTAACTATGTAACATAACATGGGGGGGTCTCCTGGCTGTTCACACAGGTGTGTCATTGCTGTACATTGACCATGCATTGCTTCTGTGGTATTGCAAAGGCAAAGACAAATGCTTCCAGCCATCCATTGCACTAATGGATTGGTCATCAGCTGGCTGTCTATGTCCCGCATCAATATAGACCAAAGTACAGAGGGTTAGGCTATGCTATAGTGCACCTACCTGATGCATCAGAAGGTGCGAGGCCCTTGCTAAATTCTGTGCACAGACTTTGAGATCTATGCTTTAGACTGTATCTAAACCTGCTCCAACATGGACTGACATTCTGGCCTACTTTCAGCCGATGCGACTTGTCTGTCGCTGAACAGTCGCTTTTTATGTATTCAGCACCTATGTATAATGTTGTAAAAATGCTCTAGAAGCTAAAGTCGCAGAAATGTCACACATATTTGGCCTGCAACTTTCTGTGCGACAAATTCAGACAGGAAAAATCAGTATAAATCCTTAGAAAATTATCCCCCAGTGTCTCCATCTGCTGGCGGTATTGAATAAGCATTGCTGCACTGATGGGGTATGCATTAAACGAAAAAAAAGAAGAAAAAGAAGAATAATACGCCCAGAAAAGAGGCGAAAAGGAGAAAAACGTAAAAAAACGTGAAAAAAAAGTAAGAGGAAGAGAAGGGAAAAAAAGGTGGAAATGGGTTTAAAAGTGATTTCGGCGGAGAAATATATATATATATATATATATATATATATATATATATATATATATACGCGCACACACACACATATATATAAACGTATTCTCCGTTGAGATACTGCAGCCGCTGCTGTGTCCAGGCCCAGGAGCCTTAGCACTGTGCTGTGATGTCACTCAATACCACTGACATCACTAGGTGTAAACAACATCTCTCCTTTGCTGTGTATGTGACTATGGAGCTGTTTGGTGATGTCGTCTATTATGGCCTTCATAGAAGCAACAGGAGATTGTTGCATCCATCTAGAACCCTCAGAACTACAGTGCTATGATGTCACTCACTTCCACAGGCCTTGCAGAGTGTAAACAACAACAACCCAGCTTTGTTGTGTATGTAACCATAGGGATTGTGATGTCACCTAGAACCTTCACAGCAGCGACAGCTTTATGAGGAGCATCAGCACTGCTCTGCCTGAGCAGAACCATCACCGCCATAGGTTGTCAAATAACCCGGATTTAACCCACACAGGTAAGTCCAATGGGGTGCAGGCATGTCCTCTATGCTTACAGCTTCCCGTGGGTGTTGGTTTGATACCGTTTGGGGACAGCCAAGGAGGCATCTGCAGGCAACAAAGGTAGGTGTGTGCTTGTGTGTGTGTTTCCTATGCAGATCCTAAGCCCAGTGTCACATGCAAGTAGGAGGAGTAAGAAGGGTTCCTGGCAAATCCGGGTTATGGATTGCATTTAAAAAGGCCCCGTGGGAGTGCAATGGGCCCCTGTCTTGCTGCTTAGCAATAATGGTATGGGTTTAGGTTCTGCTGTGTGTACTGGTGGTTGACTGCCCCCCAGCCCAGAGTGTGCATGGAAAATTGTCTGGCAGCCTCCCTGACAGCAAGCAGTGATAGTGCCCATGAAGGGGACCTTGTTGGGCCCGCCCCTTTCACGGTTATCGCTTCTCGGCCTTTTGGCTAAGATCAAGTGTAGTATCTGTTCTTATCAGTTTAATATCTGATACGTCCCCTATCTGGGGACCATATATTAAATGGATTTTTGAGAACGGGGGCCGATTTCGAAGCTTGCTTCCGTCGCCCTATGCATTGACCCGATATGGCAGTATCTTCGGGTACAGTGCACCACCCCCTTACAGGGTTAAAAAGAAAGATTCCTACTTTCATTGCTACCTGCTTGCTGGCTAGCCAGCTAGCCAGCCCTGTGGGCCTTGCTGCTGCTGCTGCTGCTGCTGCTGCAGCCAAAAAACAAAAGGTGGTGCTGCTGCTGCTTCTGCTGCTTCTGCTTGTGTCTGGCCGCTGTTGGAGCGTCCAGGCACAGGACTTCTGCTGCTGCTGACTAAATGGCCTCCTTAATTGGATCATTTGAGTAGCCAGCACACCTGTGCAGGTAGGGCATGACATGATAGGCAGCTGCCTTGATAGCGGGTGGGTGCTGAATGTTCCTAATTGACAAAATAAGATTAATGCTTATGAAGAAATATAAAATCTCATCCCTTCCCCAATATCGCGCCACACCCCTACCCCTTAATTCCCTGGTTGAACTTGATGGACATATGTCTTTTTTCGACCGTACTAACTATGTAACTATGTAACATAACATGGGGGGGTCTCCTGGCTGTTCACACAGGTGTGTCATTGCTGTACATTGACCATGCATTGCTTCTGTGGTATTGCAAAGGCAAAGACAAATGCTTCCAGCCATCCATTGCACTAATGGATTGGTCATCAGCTGGCTGTCTATGTCCCGCATCAATATAGACCAAAGTACAGAGGGTTAGGCTATGCTATAGTGCACCTACCTGATGCATCAGAAGGTGCGAGGCCCTTGCTAAATTCTGTGCACAGACTTTGAGATCTATGCTTTAGACTGTATCTAAACCTGCTCCAACATGGACTGACATTCTGGCCTACTTTCAGCCGATGCGACTTGTCTGTCGCTGAACAGTCGCTTTTTATGTATTCAGCACCTATGTATAATGTTGTAAAAATGCTCTAGAAGCTAAAGTCGCAGAAATGTCACACATATTTGGCCTGCAACTTTCTGTGCGACAAATTCAGACAGGAAAAATCAGTATAAATCCTTAGAAAATTATCCCCCAGTGTCTCCATCTGCTGGCGGTATTGAATAAGCATTGCTGCACTGATGGGGTATGCATTAGACGAAAAAAAAGAAGAAAAAGAAGAATAATACGCCCAGAAAAGAGGCGAAAAGGAGAAAAACTTAAAAAAACGTGAAAAAAAAGTAAGAGGAAGAGAAGGGAAAAAAAGGTGGAAATGGGTTTAAAAGTGATTTCGGCGGAGAAATATATATATATATATATATATATATATATATATACGCGCACACACACACATATATATAAACGTATTCTCCGTTGAGATATTGCAGCCGCTGCTGTGTCCAGGCCCAGGAGCCTTAGCACTGTGCTGTGATGTCACTCAATACCACTGACATCACTAGGTGTAAACAACATCTCTCCTTTGCTGTGTATGTGACTATGGAGCTGTTTGGTGATGTCGTCTATTATGGCCTTCATAGAAGCAACAGGAGATTGTTGCATCCATCTAGAACCCTCAGAACTACAGTGCTATGATGTCACTCACTTCCACAGGCCTTGCAGAGTGTAAACAACAACAACCCAGCTTTGTTGTGTATGTAACCATAGGGATTGTGATGTCACCTAGAACCTTCACAGCAGCGACAGCTTTATGAGGAGCATCAGCACTGCTCTGCCTGAGCAGAACCATCACCGCCATAGGTTGTCAAATAACCCGGATTTAACCCACACAGGTAAGTCCAATGGGGTGCAGGCATGTCCTCTATGCTTACAGCTTCCCGTGGGTGTTGGTTTGATACCGTTTGGGGACAGCCAAGGAGGCATCTGCAGGCAACAAAGGTAGGTGTGTGCTTGTGTGTGTGTTTCCTATGCAGATCCTAAGCCCAGTGTCACATGCAAGTAGGAGGAGTAAGAAGGGTTCCTGGCAAATCCGGGTTATGGATTGCATTTAAAAAGGCCCCGTGGGAGTGCAATGGGCCCCTGTCTTGCTGCTTAGCAATAATGGTATGGGTTTAGGTTCTGCTGTGTGTACTGGTGGTTGACTGCCCCCCAGCCCAGAGTGTGCATGGAAAATTGTCTGGCAGCCTCCCTGACAGCAAGCAGTGATAGTGCCCATGAAGGGGACCTTGTTGGGCCCGCCCCTTTCACGGTTATCGCTTCTCGGCCTTTTGGCTAAGATCAAGTGTAGTATCTGTTCTTATCAGTTTAATATCTGATACGTCCCCTATCTGGGGACCATATATTAAATGGATTTTTGAGAACGGGGGCCGATTTCGAAGCTTGCTTCCGTCGCCCTATGCATTGACCCGATATGGCAGTATCTTCGGGTACAGTGCACCACCCCCTTACAGGGTTAAAAAGAAAGATTCCTACTTTCATTGCTACCTGCTTGCTGGCTAGCCAGCTAGCCAGCCCTGTGGGCCTTGCTGCTGCTGCTGCTGCTGCAGCCAAAAAACAAAAGGTGGTGCTGCTGCTGCTTCTGCTGCTTCTGCTTGTGTCTGGCCGCTGTTGGAGCGTCCAGGCACAGGACTTCTGCTGCTGCTGACTAAATGGCCTCCTTAATTGGATCATTTGAGTAGCCAGCACACCTGTGCAGGTAGGGCATGACATGATAGGCAGCTGCCTTGATAGCGGGTGGGTGCTGAATGTTCCTAATTGACAAAATAAGATTAATGCTTATGAAGAAATATAAAATCTCATCCCTTCCCCAATATCGCGCCACACCCCTACCCCTTAATTCCCTGGTTGAACTTGATGGACATATGTCTTTTTTCGACCGTACTAACTATGTAACTATGTAACATAACATGGGGGGGGTCTCCTGGCTGTTCACACAGGTGTGTCATTGCTGTACATTGACCATGCATTGCTTCTGTGGTATTGCAAAGGCAAAGACAAATGCTTCCAGCCATCCATTGCACTAATGGATTGGTCATCAGCTGGCTGTCTATGTCCCGCATCAATATAGACCAAAGTACAGAGGGTTAGGCTATGCTATAGTGCACCTACCTGATGCATCAGAAGGTGCGAGGCCCTTGCTAAATTCTGTGCACAGACTTTGAGATCTATGCTTTAGACTGTATCTAAACCTGCTCCAACATGGACTGACATTCTGGCCTACTTTCAGCCGATGCGACTTGTCTGTCGCTGAACAGTCGCTTTTTATGTATTCAGCACCTATGTATAATGTTGTAAAAATGCTCTAGAAGCTAAAGTCGCAGAAATGTCACACATATTTGGCCTGCAACTTTCTGTGCGACAAATTCAGACAGGAAAAATCAGTATAAATCCTTAGAAAATTATCCCCCAGTGTCTCCATCTGCTGGCGGTATTGAATAAGCATTGCTGCACTGATGGGGTATGCATTAGACGAAAAAAAAGAAGAAAAAGAAGAATAATACGCCCAGAAAAGAGGCGAAAAGGAGAAAAACGTAAAAAAACGTGAAAAAAAAGTAAGAGGAAGAGAAGGGAAAAAAAGGTGGAAATGGGTTTAAAAGTGATTTCGGCGGAGAAATATATATATATATATATATATATATATATATATATATATATATATATATATACGCGCACACACACACATATATATAAACGTATTCTCCGTTGAGATATTGCAGCCGCTGCTGTGTCCAGGCCCAGGAGCCTTAGCACTGTGCTGTGATGTCACTCAATACCACTGACATCACTAGGTGTAAACAACATCTCTCCTTTGCTGTGTATGTGACTATGGAGCTGTTTGGTGATGTCGTCTATTACGGCCTTCATAGAAGCAACAGGAGATTGTTGCATCCATCTAGAACCCTCAGAACTACAGTGCTATGATGTCACTCACTTCCACAGGCCTTGCAGAGTGTAAACAACAACAACCCAGCTTTGTTGTGTATGTAACCATAGGGATTGTGATGTCACCTAGAACCTTCACAGCAGCGACAGCTTTATGAGGAGCATCAGCACTGCTCTGCCTGAGCAGAACCATCACCGCCATAGGTTGTCAAATAACCCGGATTTAACCCACACAGGTAAGTCCAATGGGGTGCAGGCATGTCCTCTATGCTTACAGCTTCCCGTGGGTGTTGGTTTGATACCGTTTGGGGACAGCCAAGGAGGCATCTGCAGGCAACAAAGGTAGGTGTGTGCTTGTGTGTGTGTTTCCTATGCAGATCCTAAGCCCAGTGTCACATGCAAGTAGGAGGAGTAAGAAGGGTTCCTGGCAAATCCGGGTTATGGATTGCATTTAAAAAGGCCCCGTGGGAGTGCAATGGGCCCCTGTCTTGCTGCTTAGCAATAATGGTATGGGTTTAGGTTCTGCTGTGTGTACTGGTGGTTGACTGCCCCCCAGCCCAGAGTGTGCATGGAAAATTGTCTGGCAGCCTCCCTGACAGCAAGCAGTGATAGTGCCCATGAAGGGGACCTTGTTGGGCCCGCCCCTTTCACGGTTATCGCTTCTCGGCCTTTTGGCTAAGATCAAGTGTAGTATCTGTTCTTATCAGTTTAATATCTGATACGTCCCCTATCTGGGGACCATATATTAAATGGATTTTTGAGAACGGGGGCCGATTTCGAAGCTTGCTTCCGTCGCCCTATGCATTGACCCGATATGGCAGTATCTTCGGGTACAGTGCACCACCCCCTTACAGGGTTAAAAAGAAAGATTCCTACTTTCATTGCTACCTGCTTGCTGGCTAGCCAGCTAGCCAGCCCTGTGGGCCTTGCTGCTGCTGCTGCTGCTGCAGCCAAAAAACAAAAGGTGGTGCTGCTGCTGCTTCTGCTGCTTCTGCTTGTGTCTGGCCGCTGTTGGAGCGTCCAGGCACAGGACTTCTGCTGCTGCTGACTAAATGGCCTCCTTAATTGGATCATTTGAGTAGCCAGCACACCTGTGCAGGTAGGGCATGACATGATAGGCAGCTGCCTTGATAGCGGGTGGGTGCTGAATGTTCCTAATTGACAAAATAAGATTAATGCTTATGAAGAAATATAAAATCTCATCCCTTCCCCAATATCGCGCCACACCCCTACCCCTTAATTCCCTGGTTGAACTTGATGGACATATGTCTTTTTTCGACCGTACTAACTATGTAACTATGTAACATAACATGGGGGGGTCTCCTGGCTGTTCACACAGGTGTGTCATTGCTGTACATTGACCATGCATTGCTTCTGTGGTATTGCAAAGGCAAAGACAAATGCTTCCAGCCATCCATTGCACTAATGGATTGGTCATCAGCTGGCTGTCTATGTCCCGCATCAATATAGACCAAAGTACAGAGGGTTAGGCTATGCTATAGTGCACCTACCTGATGCATCAGAAGGTGCGAGGCCCTTGCTAAATTCTGTGCACAGACTTTGAGATCTATGCTTTAGACTGTATCTAAACCTGCTCCAACATGGACTGACATTCTGGCCTACTTTCAGCCGATGCGACTTGTCTGTCGCTGAACAGTCGCTTTTTATGTATTCAGCACCTATGTATAATGTTGTAAAAATGCTCTAGAAGCTAAAGTCGCAGAAATGTCACACATATTTGGCCTGCAACTTTCTGTGCGACAAATTCAGACAGGAAAAATCAGTATAAATCCTTAGAAAATTATCCCCCAGTGTCTCCATCTGCTGGCGGTATTGAATAAGCATTGCTGCACTGATGGGGTATGCATTAGACGAAAAAAAAGAAGAAAAAGAAGAATAATACGCCCAGAAAAGAGGCGAAAAGGAGAAAAACGTAAAAAAACGTGAAAAAAAAGTAAGAGGAAGAGAAGGGAAAAAAAGGTGGAAATGGGTTTAAAAGTGATTTCGGCGGAGAAATATATATATATATATATATATATATATATATATATATATATATACGCGCACACACACACATATATATAAACGTATTCTCCGTTGAGATATTGCAGCCGCTGCTGTGTCCAGGCCCAGGAGCCTTAGCACTGTGCTGTGATGTCACTCAATACCACTGACATCACTAGGTGTAAACAACATCTCTCCTTTGCTGTGTATGTGACTATGGAGCTGTTTGGTGATGTCGTCTATTATGGCCTTCATAGAAGCAACAGGAGATTGTTGCATCCATCTAGAACCCTCAGAACTACAGTGCTATGATGTCACTCACTTCCACAGGCCTTGCAGAGTGTAAACAACAACAACCCAGCTTTGTTGTGTATGTAACCATAGGGATTGTGATGTCACCTAGAACCTTCACAGCAGCGACAGCTTTATGAGGAGCATCAGCACTGCTCTGCCTGAGCAGAACCATCACCGCCATAGGTTGTCAAATAACCCGGATTTAACCCACACAGGTAAGTCCAATGGGGTGCAGGCATGTCCTCTATGCTTACAGCTTCCCGTGGGTGTTGGTTTGATACCGTTTGGGGACAGCCAAGGAGGCATCTGCAGGCAACAAAGGTAGGTGTGTGCTTGTGTGTGTGTTTCCTATGCAGATCCTAAGCCCAGTGTCACATGCAAGTAGGAGGAGTAAGAAGGGTTCCTGGCAAATCCGGGTTATGGATTGCATTTAAAAAGGCCCCGTGGGAGTGCAATGGGCCCCTGTCTTGCTGCTTAGCAATAATGGTATGGGTTTAGGTTCTGCTGTGTGTACTGGTGGTTGACTGCCCCCCAGCCCAGAGTGTGCATGGAAAATTGTCTGGCAGCCTCCCTGACAGCAAGCAGTGATAGTGCCCATGAAGGGGACCTTGTTGGGCCCGCCCCTTTCACGGTTATCGCTTCTCGGCCTTTTGGCTAAGATCAAGTGTAGTATCTGTTCTTATCAGTTTAATATCTGATACGTCCCCTATCTGGGGACCATATATTAAATGGATTTTTGAGAACGGGGGCCGATTTCGAAGCTTGCTTCCGTCGCCCTATGCATTGACCCGATATGGCAGTATCTTCGGGTACAGTGCACCACCCCCTTACAGGGTTAAAAAGAAAGATTCCTACTTTCATTGCTACCTGCTTGCTGGCTAGCCAGCTAGCCAGCCCTGTGGGCCTTGCTGCTGCTGCTGCTGCTGCTGCTGCAGCCAAAAAACAAAAGGTGGTGCTGCTGCTGCTTCTGCTGCTTCTGCTTGTGTCTGGCCGCTGTTGGAGCGTCCAGGCACAGGACTTCTGCTGCTGCTGACTAAATGGCCTCCTTAATTGGATCATTTGAGTAGCCAGCACACCTGTGCAGGTAGGGCATGACATGATAGGCAGCTGCCTTGATAGCGGGTGGGTGCTGAATGTTCCTAATTGACAAAATAAGATTAATGCTTATGAAGAAATATAAAATCTCATCCCTTCCCCAATATCGCGCCACACCCCTACCCCTTAATTCCCTGGTTGAACTTGATGGACATATGTCTTTTTTCGACCGTACTAACTATGTAACTATGTAACATAACATGGGGGGGTCTCCTGGCTGTTCACACAGGTGTGTCATTGCTGTACATTGACCATGCATTGCTTCTGTGGTATTGCAAAGGCAAAGACAAATGCTTCCAGCCATCCATTGCACTAATGGATTGGTCATCAGCTGGCTGTCTATGTCCCGCATCAATATAGACCAAAGTACAGAGGGTTAGGCTATGCTATAGTGCACCTACCTGATGCATCAGAAGGTGCGAGGCCCTTGCTAAATTCTGTGCACAGACTTTGAGATCTATGCTTTAGACTGTATCTAAACCTGCTCCAACATGGACTGACATTCTGGCCTACTTTCAGCCGATGCGACTTGTCTGTCGCTGAACAGTCGCTTTTTATGTATTCAGCACCTATGTATAATGTTGTAAAAATGCTCTAGAAGCTAAAGTCGCAGAAATGTCACACATATTTGGCCTGCAACTTTCTGTGCGACAAATTCAGACAGGAAAAATCAGTATAGATCCTTAGAAAATTATCCCCCAGTGTCTCCATCTGCTGGCGGTATTGAATAAGCATTGCTGCACTGATGGGGTATGCATTAGACGAAAAAAAAGAAGAAAAAGAAGAATAATACGCCCAGAAAAGAGGCGAAAAGGAGAAAAACGTAAAAAAACGTGAAAAAAAAGTAAGAGGAAGAGAAGGGAAAAAAAGGTGGAAATGGGTTTAAAAGTGATTTCGGCGGAGAAATATATATATATATATATATATATATATATATATATATATATACGCGCACACACACACATATATATAAACGTATTCTCCGTTGAGATATTGCAGCCGCTGCTGTGTCCAGGCCCAGGAGCCTTAGCACTGTGCTGTGATGTCACTCAATACCACTGACATCACTAGGTGTAAACAACATCTCTCCTTTGCTGTGTATGTGACTATGGAGCTGTTTGGTGATGTCGTCTATTATGGCCTTCATAGAAGCAACAGGAGATTGTTGCATCCATCTAGAACCCTCAGAACTACAGTGCTATGATGTCACTCACTTCCACAGGCCTTGCAGAGTGTAAACAACAACAACCCAGCTTTGTTGTGTATGTAACCATAGGGATTGTGATGTCACCTAGAACCTTCACAGCAGCGACAGCTTTATGAGGAGCATCAGCACTGCTCTGCCTGAGCAGAACCATCACCGCCATAGGTTGTCAAATAACCCGGATTTAACCCACACAGGTAAGTCCAATGGGGTGCAGGCATGTCCTCTATGCTTACAGCTTCCCGTGGGTGTTGGTTTGATACCGTTTGGGGACAGCCAAGGAGGCATCTGCAGGCAACAAAGGTAGGTGTGTGCTTGTGTGTGTGTTTCCTATGCAGATCCTAAGCCCAGTGTCACATGCAAGTAGGAGGAGTAAGAAGGGTTCCTGGCAAATCCGGGTTATGGATTGCATTTAAAAAGGCCCCGTGGGAGTGCAATGGGCCCCTGTCTTGCTGCTTAGCAATAATGGTATGGGTTTAGGTTCTGCTGTGTGTACTGGTGGTTGACTGCCCCCCAGCCCAGAGTGTGCATGGAAAATTGTCTGGCAGCCTCCCTGACAGCAAGCAGTGATAGTGCCCATGAAGGGGACCTTGTTGGGCCCGCCCCTTTCACGGTTATCGCTTCTCGGCCTTTTGGCTAAGATCAAGTGTAGTATCTGTTCTTATCAGTTTAATATCTGATACGTCCCCTATCTGGGGACCATATATTAAATGGATTTTTGAGAACGGGGGCCGATTTCGAAGCTTGCTTCCGTCGCCCTATGCATTGACCCGATATGGCAGTATCTTCGGGTACAGTGCACCACCCCCTTACAGGGTTAAAAAGAAAGATTCCTACTTTCATTGCTACCTGCTTGCTGGCTAGCCAGCTAGCCAGCCCTGTGGGCCTTGCTGCTGCTGCTGCTGCTGCAGCCAAAAAACAAAAGGTGGTGCTGCTGCTGCTTCTGCTGCTTCTGCTTGTGTCTGGCCGCTGTTGGAGCGTCCAGGCACAGGACTTCTGCTGCTGCTGACTAAATGGCCTCCTTAATTGGATCATTTGAGTAGCCAGCACACCTGTGCAGGTAGGGCATGACATGATAGGCAGCTGCCTTGATAGCGGGTGGGTGCTGAATGTTCCTAATTGACAAAATAAGATTAATGCTTATGAAGAAATATAAAATCTCATCCCTTCCCCAATATCGCGCCACACCCCTACCCCTTAATTCCCTGGTTGAACTTGATGGACATATGTCTTTTTTCGACCGTACTAACTATGTAACTATGTAACATAACATGGGGGGGTCTCCTGGCTGTTCACACAGGTGTGTCATTGCTGTACATTGACCATGCATTGCTTCTGTGGTATTGCAAAGGCAAAGACAAATGCTTCCAGCCATCCATTGCACTAATGGATTGGTCATCAGCTGGCTGTCTATGTCCCGCATCAATATAGACCAAAGTACAGAGGGTTAGGCTATGCTATAGTGCACCTACCTGATGCATCAGAAGGTGCGAGGCCCTTGCTAAATTCTGTGCACAGACTTTGAGATCTATGCTTTAGACTGTATCTAAACCTGCTCCAACATGGACTGACATTCTGGCCTACTTTCAGCCGATGCGACTTGTCTGTCGCTGAACAGTCGCTTTTTATGTATTCAGCACCTATGTATAATGTTGTAAAAATGCTCTAGAAGCTAAAGTCGCAGAAATGTCACACATATTTGGCCTGCAACTTTCTGTGCGACAAATTCAGACAGGAAAAATCAGTATAAATCCTTAGAAAATTATCCCCCAGTGTCTCCATCTGCTGGCGGTATTGAATAAGCATTGCTGCACTGATGGGGTATGCATTAGACGAAAAAAAAAGAAGAAAAAGAAGAATAATACGCCCAGAAAAGAGGCGAAAAGGAGAAAAACGTAAAAAAACGTGAAAAAAAAGTAAGAGGAAGAGAAGGGAAAAAAAGGTGGAAATGGGTTTAAAAGTGATTTCGGCGGAGAAATATATATATATATATATATATATATATATATATATATATATATATATATATATATACGCGCACACACACACATATATATAAACGTATTCTCCGTTGAGATATTGCAGCCGCTGCTGTGTCCAGGCCCAGGAGCCTTAGCACTGTGCTGTGATGTCACTCAATACCACTGACATCACTAGGTGTAAACAACATCTCTCCTTTGCTGTGTATGTGACTATGGAGCTGTTTGGTGATGTCGTCTATTATGGCCTTCATAGAAGCAACAGGAGATTGTTGCATCCATCTAGAACCCTCAGAACTACAGTGCTATGATGTCACTCACTTCCACAGGCCTTGCAGAGTGTAAACAACAACAACCCAGCTTTGTTGTGTATGTAACCATAGGGATTGTGATGTCACCTAGAACCTTCACAGCAGCGACAGCTTTATGAGGAGCATCAGCACTGCTCTGCCTGAGCAGAACCATCACCGCCATAGGTTGTCAAATAACCCGGATTTAACCCACACAGGTAAGTCCAATGGGGTGCAGGCATGTCCTCTATGCTTACAGCTTCCCGTGGGTGTTGGTTTGATACCGTTTGGGGACAGCCAAGGAGGCATCTGCAGGCAACAAAGGTAGGTGTGTGCTTGTGTGTGTGTTTCCTATGCAGATCCTAAGCCCAGTGTCACATGCAAGTAGGAGGAGTAAGAAGGGTTCCTGGCAAATCCGGGTTATGGATTGCATTTAAAAAGGCCCCGTGGGAGTGCAATGGGCCCCTGTCTTGCTGCTTAGCAATAATGGTATGGGTTTAGGTTCTGCTGTGTGTACTGGTGGTTGACTGCCCCCCAGCCCAGAGTGTGCATGGAAAATTGTCTGGCAGCCTCCCTGACAGCAAGCAGTGATAGTGCCCATGAAGGGGACCTTGTTGGGCCCGCCCCTTTCACGGTTATCGCTTCTCGGCCTTTTGGCTAAGATCAAGTGTAGTATCTGTTCTTATCAGTTTAATATCTGATACGTCCCCTATCTGGGGACTATATATTAAATGGATTTTTGAGAACGGGGGCCGATTTCGAAGCTTGCTTCCGTCGCCCTATGCATTGACCCGATATGGCAGTATCTTCGGGTACAGTGCACCACCCCCTTACAGGGTTAAAAAGAAAGATTCCTACTTTCATTGCTACCTGCTTGCTGGCTAGCCAGCTAGCCAGCCCTGTGGGCCTTGCTGCTGCTGCTGCTGCTGCTGCTGCAGCCAAAAAACAAAAGGTGGTGCTGCTGCTGCTTCTGCTGCTTCTGCTTGTGTCTGGCCGCTGTTGGAGCGTCCAGGCACAGGACTTCTGCTGCTGCTGACTAAATGGCCTCCTTAATTGGATCATTTGAGTAGCCAGCACACCTGTGCAGGTAGGGCATGACATGATAGGCAGCTGCCTTGATAGCGGGTGGGTGCTGAATGTTCCTAATTGACAAAATAAGATTAATGCTTATGAAGAAATATAAAATCTCATCCCTTCCCCAATATCGCGCCACACCCCTACCCCTTAATTCCCTGGTTGAACTTGATGGACATATGTCTTTTTTCGACCGTACTAACTATGTAACTATGTAACATAACATGGGGGGGTCTCCTGGCTGTTCACACAGGTGTGTCATTGCTGTACATTGACCATGCATTGCTTCTGTGGTATTGCAAAGGCAAAGACAAATGCTTCCAGCCATCCATTGCACTAATGGATTGGTCATCAGCTGGCTGTCTATGTCCCGCATCAATATAGACCAAAGTACAGAGGGTTAGGCTATGCTATAGTGCACCTACCTGATGCATCAGAAGGTGCGAGGCCCTTGCTAAATTCTGTGCACAGACTTTGAGATCTATGCTTTAGACTGTATCTAAACCTGCTCCAACATGGACTGACATTCTGGCCTACTTTCAGCCGATGCGACTTGTCTGTCGCTGAACAGTCGCTTTTTATGTATTCAGCACCTATGTATAATGTTGTAAAAATGCTCTAGAAGCTAAAGTCGCAGAAATGTCACACATATTTGGCCTGCAACTTTCTGTGCGACAAATTCAGACAGGAAAAATCAGTATAAATCCTTAGAAAATTATCCCCCAGTGTCTCCATCTGCTGGCGGTATTGAATAAGCATTGCTGCACTGATGGGGTATGCATTAGACGAAAAAAAAGAAGAAAAAGAAGAATAATACGCCCAGAAAAGAGGCGAAAAGGAGAAAAACGTAAAAAAACGTGAAAAAAAAGTAAGAGGAAGAGAAGGGAAAAAAAGGTGGAAATGGGTTTAAAAGTGATTTCGGCGGAGAAATATATATATATATATATATATATATATATATATATATATATACGCGCACACACACACATATATATAAACGTATTCTCCGTTGAGATATTGCAGCCGCTGCTGTGTCCAGGCCCAGGAGCCTTAGCACTGTGCTGTGATGTCACTCAATACCACTGACATCACTAGGTGTAAACAACATCTCTCCTTTGCTGTGTATGTGACTATGGAGCTGTTTGGTGATGTCGTCTATTATGGCCTTCATAGAAGCAACAGGAGATTGTTGCATCCATCTAGAACCCTCAGAACTACAGTGCTATGATGTCACTCACTTCCACAGGCCTTGCAGAGTGTAAACAACAACAACCCAGCTTTGTTGTGTATGTAACCATAGGGATTGTGATGTCACCTAGAACCTTCACAGCAGCGACAGCTTTATGAGGAGCATCAGCACTGCTCTGCCTGAGCAGAACCATCACCGCCATAGGTTGTCAAATAACCCGGATTTAACCCACACAGGTAAGTCCAATGGGGTGCAGGCATGTCCTCTATGCTTACAGCTTCCCGTGGGTGTTGGTTTGATACCGTTTGGGGACAGCCAAGGAGGCATCTGCAGGCAACAAAGGTAGGTGTGTGCTTGTGTGTGTGTTTCCTATGCAGATCCTAAGCCCAGTGTCACATGCAAGTAGGAGGAGTAAGAAGGGTTCCTGGCAAATCCGGGTTATGGATTGCATTTAAAAAGGCCCCGTGGGAGTGCAATGGGCCCCTGTCTTGCTGCTTAGCAATAATGGTATGGGTTTAGGTTCTGCTGTGTGTACTGGTGGTTGACTGCCCCCCAGCCCAGAGTGTGCATGGAAAATTGTCTGGCAGCCTCCCTGACAGCAAGCAGTGATAGTGCCCATGAAGGGGACCTTGTTGGGCCCGCCCCTTTCACGGTTATCGCTTCTCGGCCTTTTGGCTAGATCAAGTGTCTGGTCAGGAGGATCCTGGGAGTTTGTCCTACCTTTTCCAAGGGGGGCTGCTACGAGGAACCGAAAAGGCGATCGACAAGATGGGTGTTCGCATCCGTTACCTTACATCCGGTGAAACGCGGATTCGTTTTTCCTTTCGCTTTGATGTTGATGAAGACAAGCAAGAACTCGTCCAACTTTCTTATTTTGTGAAAGAAACTCTCTACAAGCTTCTTGGGGTGAAGAAAGAGAACATCGTCTGTCTCAGAGATCCTCGGAAGGGCAGCTTCATCCTAACTCTGGACTCTGCTTATGCATGCCAGAATCTTTTTGAGAAGCTGAAAAGCAATCAAGACCTTGCTGAGCTTGATGGGATCACGGTCACAGTGTTGTATACTGGAGGCGATATTCCTCTAGTTGTGTGTATGCACAATCCCTTTGTGACTGTGTCCCATATTGAGCTCTTTTTGGGGAAATACTGCAGTTCTGTTAAGTATTCCCATAAGGTGATGAATTCAGAAGACCTATGGACGGGGAAACATAAGTTTTTTGTGAAAATGAAGGAGGATGCTACTGGCATTGGAGGGTTGTGTCATCCACCCTCCAACTTTTCTATCGGTCGGGATAAGGGCTATTTGTTTTATCCCGAGATGCCTACTTTTTGTAGGAAATGTAAGAAATTCGGACATACTATGGAAGTTTGCACGGACACTACAGTTCGCTGTGGTCGGTGCAATCAAGAAGGCCATGTTTCTAAGGACTGTGCTAAAATCGTCTGCAACATTTGTGGTGAAGAAGGCCATGCCTTTAAAGATTGCAGTCTCCGTTCCAGTGTAGCTAGATCGTGGGCTGACCGTGTAGCGGGGAGAGTGGGTGTAGTGCAAGCTGAAGTACCACCTGCGAAAGCACCCCAGCGGTCTGAGGCGCCTTCAGAAAAGCCGGCTGTAACTTCTCATGTCGTGGCGGAGCTTATGGACCTTTCTGCTGTGCCTGAGACAGAGGGGAGACCTTCTGTGGAGGGTTCTGGTGGTGGAGGGTCACTAGTGAGCAGTGAAGCCATGGAGGTTGGCGTGAAGGAGATCAAGCGGAAGAAGGAACTTGGAGATGAGCCACAACTTGGCATTAAACGGCCTGTCAAAAAAAGCTCAGACGAATGTGAGGACAGTCAACATGCATGGAGGCCTTCTATAAGATCAGCGTCCGATCCAAAAAATATCAAAGAGTTCGAAAGCCCGGAGTCACCTGTGGGTTTCATATCGGACTCAAACTCCAGTAGCGAATAGCTTCCTTAAAGTGCTCCTCTCTTAATGTGAGAGGTCTAAAGAGCCCTACGAGAAGGGCTGCTTTGTTTAGTTTTTTAGAGACCTTGGACTGTTCTCTGTTCTTTTTACAAGAATGTGGAATTGAACATAGTCCAAATTATGAGGACCTTTGTCGTAGCTGGACTTTGGGACCATCGGTCTGGTCGGGTGACAATCTGAACAGATCTTCAGGTGTTGGGATCTTGTTTAGAGGTTCAGATGTACAAGTTTTGTCCTTCTTAGAAATTATACCTGGTAGAGCGCTATTAGTTAATATTAAGTACAATGGCTCAGAGATTAAGCTTTTTAACATCTATGCTTCTCCTGAAAAAAATGAGAGAGCCGACTTGATTAATGATATTCAGGCTTTTATCCCAGGTTCAACACCTATTTTAATGGCTGGAGATTTTAATTGTTGTATGAGTGGTGATCATCGTGAGAGTGGAAGTGTGCATGTCAGAGTGGATAAAACAGAGAAACAGATTAAGAGTATGACTGAGGATTTTAACTTTACCGATGTCTGGAGGAGAAAATACCCAGACGACCCTGGTTACACATGGGAAAATAATGTCTGCAAATCCAGGATTGATTTTATTTTTTTATCGGAAAGTTTTAATCTAGTTGAGGTTTCTCTTTTATCGAATATTTTCTCTGATCATAAGTTATTACATGCACATGTCACTTTACCTGGCCTAGAGAAAGGCAGAGGCGTTTGGAAGCTCAACACTACTTTATTAGAGGACATGAAAACAAAAAATGATTTTATTGCTGCTTATAACAAATGGAGATTGCGTCAATCCCAATATAAAAATATTTTGGATTGGTGGGAGGATGTTAAAAAGTGGACTAAACTGTTTTTTATCCGTGTGGGCATCCAAAAGGCTAAGGAGAAAAAGTTATGGTTTAAAATGTTAAACACTAAAATCCAAACATATTATAAACTAAAGCAAGCCGGGCTTGAGATGGATGATGTTATTGCTCAGACAAAGAATGAAATAAAAAATGCCATTAGTCAAAAAGGAAAAGAAATGATTTTTAACAGCAAGGTGCAATGTCTGGAGAATGATGAAAAGTGTTCGAGATTCTTTTTTAAGAAGGTGGTGGGAAAGAAAGAAATGATATCTGTAATAGAAGGGAAGATAACTAATGAAGAGATGTTGCGAGAAGCACAAGTATTTTATCAGGAGCTTTTTAATAAAAAAGATATTGATATTTCCTTTACTAATGATGTTTTAGATACCTTGGATTCAAAACTTGACAAAACTGACCAAGAGAGCCTTTGTGATGAAATCTTTTTACCTGAACTTTTAAGCACTTTTAAGAGTTTTTTAAATGGTAAAACACCTGGTTCGGATGGGTTGCCAGTTGAATTTTATCTGTGTTTTTGGTCCATTTTAAAAGATGATCTTTTAGGTATTTTTAACTGTGCTTTTAAATCTGAGATTTTACCTGCGTCCTGGAGAGATGGTGTTGTTACTCTGATTTTTAAAAAAGGAGACATCTCTAAATTAGAAAATTGGAGGCCTATTACCCTGCTAAATACAGACTATAAGGTTTTAGCAAAAATTTTAGCAAATAGGCTCAAGCAGGTAATTTCTAAGGTTATACACAGTGACCAAGTATGCGGAGTACCTGGAAGGAAAATAAGTGATCATCTAAACCTTGTAAAAGATGTTTTATGGTATCAGAAACAATGTGATCAGAAATTGGCAATTTTATCCTTGGATTTTCAAAAGGCTTATGACCGTGTTTCTCATGATTTTTTATGGTTGGTTTTAAAGAAAATGAATTTTCCTGATTTTATTGTTGGAAAAATTGCACTTTTATATAAAAACTGTTTTAGTCGTATTTTAATTAACGGTTTTTTATCCCAAGAGGTATGTTTACAGTCTGGGGTGAAACAGGGGTGCCCCCTATCACCCATTCTTTTCATATGTGCAATAGAACCTCTGTTGAATGTTTTGAGAAAAGATAAGCTCATTAGAGGAGTGCCAATCCCTGGAAGTGGAGGACAGAGCGTAAAGACGATAGCATACATGGATGATGTTAATATTCTATGTCCAGATGAACCATCCCTGAAACGTGCTATCAGACAGACAGAATTTTTTTGTGAGGGCTCTGGCTTCAAATTAAATAAAAATAAATGTGATTGCTTTGCAATAGGGAATTGGGGCAATACGGAGGTGAATGTGCAATATGATAAAATCAAAATCTTGGGTGTCATCTTTGACAATGAAAATAATGGAGAGGAAAGCTGGTCCATCGTCAAAGAGAAAGTGCAAAAGAAAATAAGTTTTTGGAAAATGAGGAAATTAACAATAGAAGGAAAAGTACTGATAATGAAAGCTTTGTTGCTACCTATCATGCTATATTTAAGCTTGGTTTTCCCACCGAGTGAACGCACCTTAAAGTTTTTAAACAAGATTTGCTTTCATTTTTTATGGGGGTCTAAAATGGATAAACTCAGGAGAGATGTAATGATGAAGACAAAGAAATTGGGGGGTAAGGATGTGCCTGATTTAAAAAGGTTTTTATATATTCACTTTTTTTCTATGTGTTTTAATGGCTTGCAAAGAAACTGTTATTGGTCTTATTTTTTAAAATATGCTGCAGGTCACATTTTTAGAAAAAGAAAGTGGATAACCTTACCTTTAACGTCCCCAATCTTATTTATTCCCCCAGCGCACTATGTGGTTTTAGAAAAGATTATTCGTATTTATGGCATTGCTAATTTTAGTCAAGAAATTTGTAGTAATGCACGAAAATTAGTTCCTGAAATCAGGAAGATAGAACAGATTTGCTTAATATCTAATTATTCCACTGAGAAATCTCTAAGAGTTTGGAGGATGGTGAATATGGGATTCTTATCTAATGACTTAAAAGATCTGGCCTGGCAGATAGCACATCAATGTTTGCCTACCAGAGAATTCCAACACAGAAGAGGATTGTGTCGTAGTGCAAAGTGCCCGAGAATGGGGTGTCCTAGTGAGGAAACAGTTTTACACCTTTTTTGGAACTGTTTTTACGCCCAAGAGATATGGCATTTGATAGGACCCTTACTAAAATTCATTTCTGATCTTAATTTTTTAAATCATGAAGTTATTTTATATGGATTTTATAATGTTTTATCTGTGGAAAAGTCTCGGGTTTTGTGGATTAGTATAAATTGTATTAAAATTGCACTATGGAAGACGAGGAATATTCTTCTTTTTAAAAGAGACACTATTACCTCTAAAGATTGTGTTCGCCTAGCTCTTAGTGAGATGTATGTTTTCTATTTATTGGATAAAAAAAGATTAGGTCACAAAGTGGCTAAAAGTCTTTGGAATCTACATCTGTGGAATATGCTTTTAGCAGACTAAGTATAATCTGGACTGCGTAAGGTCTTTTAGTCTAAGAATATTATATCTAAAAGTAAAAAATCTGTTCTTATCAGTTTAATATCTGATACGTCCCCTATCTGGGGACCATATATTAAATGGATTTTTGAGAACGGGGGCCGATTTCGAAGCTTGCTTCCGTCGCCCTATGCATTGACCCGATATGGCAGTATCTTCGGGTACAGTGCACCACCCCCTTACAGGGTTAAAAAGAAAGATTCCTACTTTCATTGCTACCTGCTTGCTGGCTAGCCAGCTAGCCAGCCCTGTGGGCCTTGCTGCTGCTGCTGCTGCTGCAGCCAAAAAACAAAAGGTGGTGCTGCTGCTGCTTCTGCTGCTTCTGCTTGTGTCTGGCCGCTGTTGGAGCGTCCAGGCACAGGACTTCTGCTTGTGCTGACTAAATGGCCTCCTTAATTGGATCATTTGAGTAGCCAGCACACCTGTGCAGGTAGGGCATGACATGATAGGCAGCTGCCTTGATAGCGGGTGGGTGCTGAATGTTCCTAATTGACAAAATAAGATTAATGCTTATGAAGAAATATAAAATCTCATCCCTTCCCCAATATCGCGCCACACCCCTACCCCTTAATTCCCTGGTTGAACTTGATGGACATATGTCTTTTTTCGACCGTACTAACTATGTAACTATGTAACATAACATGGGGGGGTCTCCTGGCTGTTCACACAGGTGTGTCATTGCTGTACATTGACCATGCATTGCTTCTGTGGTATTGCAAAGGCAAAGACAAATGCTTCCAGCCATCCATTGCACTAATGGATTGGTCATCAGCTGGCTGTCTATGTCCCGCATCAATATAGACCAAAGTACAGAGGGTTAGGCTATGCTATAGTGCACCTACCTGATGCATCAGAAGGTGCGAGGCCCTTGCTAAATTCTGTGCACAGACTTTGAGATCTATGCTTTAGACTGTATCTAAACCTGCTCCAACATGGACTGACATTCTGGCCTACTTTCAGCCGATGCGACTTGTCTGTCGCTGAACAGTCGCTTTTTATGTATTCAGCACCTATGTATAATGTTGTAAAAATGCTCTAGAAGCTAAAGTCGCAGAAATGTCACACATATTTGGCCTGCAACTTTCTGTGCGACAAATTCAGACAGGAAAAATCAGTATAAATCCTTAGAAAATTATCCCCCAGTGTCTCCATCTGCTGGCGGTATTGAATAAGCATTGCTGCACTGATGGGGTATGCATTAGACGAAAAAAAAGAAGAAAAAGAAGAATAATACGCCCAGAAAAGAGGCGAAAAGGAGAAAAACGTAAAAAAACGTGAAAAAAAAGTAAGAGGAAGAGAAGGGAAAAAAAGGTGGAAATGGGTTTAAAAGTGATTTCGGCGGAGAAATATATATATATATATATATATATATATATATATACGCGCACACACACACATATATATAAACGTATTCTCCGTTGAGATATTGCAGCCGCTGCTGTGTCCAGGCCCAGGAGCCTTAGCACTGTGCTGTGATGTCACTCAATACCACTGACATCACTAGGTGTAAACAACATCTCTCCTTTGCTGTGTATGTGACTATGGAGCTGTTTGGTGATGTCGTCTATTATGGCCTTCATAGAAGCAACAGGAGATTGTTGCATCCATCTAGAACCCTCAGAACTACAGTGCTATGATGTCACTCACTTCCACAGGCCTTGCAGAGTGTAAACAACAACAACCCAGCTTTGTTGTGTATGTAACCATAGGGATTGTGATGTCACCTAGAACCTTCACAGCAGCGACAGCTTTATGAGGAGCATCAGCACTGCTCTGCCTGAGCAGAACCATCACCGCCATAGGTTGTCAAATAACCCGGATTTAACCCACACAGGTAAGTCCAATGGGGTGCAGGCATGTCCTCTATGCTTACAGCTTCCCGTGGGTGTTGGTTTGATACCGTTTGGGGACAGCCAAGGAGGCATCTGCAGGCAACAAAGGTAGGTGTGTGCTTGTGTGTGTGTTTCCTATGCAGATCCTAAGCCCAGTGTCACATGCAAGTAGGAGGAGTAAGAAGGGTTCCTGGCAAATCCGGGTTATGGATTGCATTTAAAAAGGCCCCGTGGGAGTGCAATGGGCCCCTGTCTTGCTGCTTAGCAATAATGGTATGGGTTTAGGTTCTGCTGTGTGTACTGGTGGTTGACTGCCCCCCAGCCCAGAGTGTGCATGGAAAATTGTCTGGCAGCCTCCCTGACAGCAAGCAGTGATAGTGCCCATGAAGGGGACCTTGTTGGGCCCGCCCCTTTCACGGTTATCGCTTCTCGGCCTTTTGGCTAAGATCAAGTGTAGTATCTGTTCTTATCAGTTTAATATCTGATACGTCCCCTATCTGGGGACCATATATTAAATGGATTTTTGAGAACGGGGGCCGATTTCGAAGCTTGCTTCCGTCGCCCTATGCATTGACCCGATATGGCAGTATCTTCGGGTACAGTGCACCACCCCCTTACAGGGTTAAAAAGAAAGATTCCTACTTTCATTGCTACCTGCTTGCTGGCTAGCCAGCTAGCCAGCCCTGTGGGCCTTGCTGCTGCTGCTGCTGCTGCAGCCAAAAAACAAAAGGTGGTGCTGCTGCTGCTTCTGCTGCTTCTGCTTGTGTCTGGCCGCTGTTGGAGCGTCCAGGCACAGGACTTCTGCTGCTGCTGACTAAATGGCCTCCTTAATTGGATCATTTGAGTAGCCAGCACACCTGTGCAGGTAGGGCATGACATGATAGGCAGCTGCCTTGATAGCGGGTGGGTGCTGAATGTTCCTAATTGACAAAATAAGATTAATGCTTATGAAGAAATATAAAATCTCATCCCTTCCCCAATATCGCGCCACACCCCTACCCCTTAATTCCCTGGTTGAACTTGATGGACATATGTCTTTTTTCGACCGTACTAACTATGTAACTATGTAACATAACATGGGGGGGTCTCCTGGCTGTTCACACAGGTGTGTCATTGCTGTACACTGACCATGCATTGCTTCTGTGGTATTGCAAAGGCAAAGACAAATGCTTCCAGCCATCCATTGCACTAATGGATTGGTCATCAGCTGGCTGTCTATGTCCCGCATCAATATAGACCAAAGTACAGAGGGTTAGGCTATGCTATAGTGCACCTACCTGATGCATCAGAAGGTGCGAGGCCCTTGCTAAATTCTGTGCACAGACTTTGAGATCTATGCTTTAGACTGTATCTAAACCTGCTCCAACATGGACTGACATTCTGGCCTACTTTCAGCCGATGCGACTTGTCTGTCGCTGAACAGTCGCTTTTTATGTATTCAGCACCTATGTATAATGTTGTAAAAATGCTCTAGAAGCTAAAGTCGCAGAAATGTCACACATATTTGGCCTGCAACTTTCTGTGCGACAAATTCAGACAGGAAAAATCAGTATAAATCCTTAGAAAATTATCCCCCAGTGTCTCCATCTGCTGGCGGTATTGAATAAGCATTGCTGCACTGATGGGGTATGCATTAGACGAAAAAAAAGAAGAAAAAGAAGAATAATACGCCCAGAAAAGAGGCGAAAAGGAGAAAAACGTAAAAAAACGTGAAAAAAAAGTAAGAGGAAGAGAAGGGAAAAAAAGGTGGAAATGGGTTTAAAAGTGATTTCGGCGGAGAAATATATATATATATATATATATATATATATATATATATATATATATATATACGCGCACACACACACATATATATAAACGTATTCTCCGTTGAGATATTGCAGCCGCTGCTGTGTCCAGGCCCAGGAGCCTTAGCACTGTGCTGTGATGTCACTCAATACCACTGACATCACTAGGTGTAAACAACATCTCTCCTTTGCTGTGTATGTGACTATGGAGCTGTTTGGTGATGTCGTCTATTATGGCCTTCATAGAAGCAACAGGAGATTGTTGCATCCATCTAGAACCCTCAGAACTACAGTGCTATGATGTCACTCACTTCCACAGGCCTTGCAGAGTGTAAACAACAACAACCCAGCTTTGTTGTGTATGTAACCATAGGGATTGTGATGTCACCTAGAACCTTCACAGCAGCGACAGCTTTATGAGGAGCATCAGCACTGCTCTGCCTGAGCAGAACCATCACCGCCATAGGTTGTCAAATAACCCGGATTTAACCCACACAGGTAAGTCCAATGGGGTGCAGGCATGTCCTCTATGCTTACAGCTTCCCGTGGGTGTTGGTTTGATACCGTTTGGGGACAGCCAAGGAGGCATCTGCAGGCAACAAAGGTAGGTGTGTGCTTGTGTGTGTGTTTCCTATGCAGATCCTAAGCCCAGTGTCACATGCAAGTAGGAGGAGTAAGAAGGGTTCCTGGCAAATCCGGGTTATGGATTGCATTTAAAAAGGCCCCGTGGGAGTGCAATGGGCCCCTGTCTTGCTGCTTAGCAATAATGGTATGGGTTTAGGTTCTGCTGTGTGTACTGGTGGTTGACTGCCCCCCAGCCCAGAGTGTGCATGGAAAATTGTCTGGCAGCCTCCCTGACAGCAAGCAGTGATAGTGCCCATGAAGGGGACCTTGTTGGGCCCGCCCCTTTCACGGTTATCGCTTCTCGGCCTTTTGGCTAAGATCAAGTGTAGTATCTGTTCTTATCAGTTTAATATCTGATACGTCCCCTATCTGGGGACCATATATTAAATGGATTTTTGAGAACGGGGGCCGATTTCGAAGCTTGCTTCCGTCGCCCTATGCATTGACCCGATATGGCAGTATCTTCGGGTACAGTGCACCACCCCCTTACAGGGTTAAAAAGAAAGATTCCTACTTTCATTGCTACCTGCTTGCTGGCTAGCCAGCTAGCCAGCCCTGTGGGCCTTGCTGCTGCTGCTGCTGCTGCTGCAGCCAAAAAACAAAAGGTGGTGCTGCTGCTGCTTCTGCTGCTTCTGCTTGTGTCTGGCCGCTGTTGGAGCGTCCAGGCACAGGACTTCTGCTGCTGCTGACTAAATGGCCTCCTTAATTGGATCATTTGAGTAGCCAGCACACCTGTGCAGGTAGGGCATGACATGATAGGCAGCTGCCTTGATAGCGGGTGGGTGCTGAATGTTCCTAATTGACAAAATAAGATTAATGCTTATGAAGAAATATAAAATCTCATCCCTTCCCCAATATCGCGCCACACCCCTACCCCTTAATTCCCTGGTTGAACTTGATGGACATATGTCTTTTTTCGACCGTACTAACTATGTAACTATGTAACATAACATGGGGGGGTCTCCTGGCTGTTCACACAGGTGTGTCATTGCTGTACATTGACCATGCATTGCTTCTGTGGTATTGCAAAGGCAAAGACAAATGCTTCCAGCCATCCATTGCACTAATGGATTGGTCATCAGCTGGCTGTCTATGTCCCGCATCAATATAGACCAAAGTACAGAGGGTTAGGCTATGCTATAGTGCACCTACCTGATGCATCAGAAGGTGCGAGGCCCTTGCTAAATTCTGTGCACAGACTTTGAGATCTATGCTTTAGACTGTATCTAAACCTGCTCCAACATGGACTGACATTCTGGCCTACTTTCAGCCGATGCGACTTGTCTGTCGCTGAACAGTCGCTTTTTATGTATTCAGCACCTATGTATAATGTTGTAAAAATGCTCTAGAAGCTAAAGTCGCAGAAATGTCACACATATTTGGCCTGCAACTTTCTGTGCGACAAATTCAGACAGGAAAAATCAGTATAAATCCTTAGAAAATTATCCCCCAGTGTCTCCATCTGCTGGCGGTATTGAATAAGCATTGCTGCACTGATGGGGTATGCATTAGACGAAAAAAAAGAAGAAAAAGAAGAATAATACGCCCAGAAAAGAGGCGAAAAGGAGAAAAACGTAAAAAAAACGTGAAAAAAAAGTAAGAGGAAGAGAAGGGAAAAAAAGGTGGAAATGGGTTTAAAAGTGATTTCGGCGGAGAAATATATATATATATATATATATATATATATATATATATATATATATACGCGCACACACACACATATATATAAACGTATTCTCCGTTGAGATATTGCAGCCGCTGCTGTGTCCAGGCCCAGGAGCCTTAGCACTGTGCTGTGATGTCACTCAATACCACTGACATCACTAGGTGTAAACAACATCTCTCCTTTGCTGTGTATGTGACTATGGAGCTGTTTGGTGATGTCGTCTATTATGGCCTTCATAGAAGCAACAGGAGATTGTTGCATCCATCTAGAACCCTCAGAACTACAGTGCTATGATGTCACTCACTTCCACAGGCCTTGCAGAGTGTAAACAACAACAACCCAGCTTTGTTGTGTATGTAACCATAGGGATTGTGATGTCACCTAGAACCTTCACAGCAGCGACAGCTTTATGAGGAGCATCAGCACTGCTCTGCCTGAGCAGAACCATCACCGCCATAGGTTGTCAAATAACCCGGATTTAACCCACACAGGTAAGTCCAATGGGGTGCAGGCATGTCCTCTATGCTTACAGCTTCCCGTGGGTGTTGGTTTGATACCGTTTGGGGACAGCCAAGGAGGCATCTGCAGGCAACAAAGGTAGGTGTGTGCTTGTGTGTGTGTTTCCTATGCAGATCCTAAGCCCAGTGTCACATGCAAGTAGGAGGAGTAAGAAGGGTTCCTGGCAAATCCGGGTTATGGATTGCATTTAAAAAGGCCCCGTGGGAGTGCAATGGGCCCCTGTCTTGCTGCTTAGCAATAATGGTATGGGTTTAGGTTCTGCTGTGTGTACTGGTGGTTGACTGCCCCCCAGCCCAGAGTGTGCATGGAAAATTGTCTGGCAGCCTCCCTGACAGCAAGCAGTGATAGTGCCCATGAAGGGGACCTTGTTGGGCCCGCCCCTTTCACGGTTATCGCTTCTCGGCCTTTTGGCTAAGATCAAGTGTAGTATCTGTTCTTATCAGTTTAATATCTGATACGTCCCCTATCTGGGGACCATATATTAAATGGATTTTTGAGAACGGGGGCCGATTTCGAAGCTTGCTTCCGTCGCCCTATGCATTGACCCGATATGGCAGTATCTTCGGGTACAGTGCACCACCCCCTTACAGGGTTAAAAAGAAAGATTCCTACTTTCATTGCTACCTGCTTGCTGGCTAGCCAGCTAGCCAGCCCTGTGGGCCTTGCTGCTGCTGCTGCTGCTGCTGCAGCCAAAAAACAAAAGGTGGTGCTGCTGCTGCTTCTGCTGCTTCTGCTTGTGTCTGGCCGCTGTTGGAGCGTCCAGGCACAGGACTTCTGCTGCTGCTGACTAAATGGCCTCCTTAATTGGATCATTTGAGTAGCCAGCACACCTGTGCAGGTAGGGCATGACATGATAGGCAGCTGCCTTGATAGCGGGTGGGTGCTGAATGTTCCTAATTGACAAAATAAGATTAATGCTTATGAAGAAATATAAAATCTCATCCCTTCCCCAATATCGCGCCACACCCCTACCCCTTAATTCCCTGGTTGAACTTGATGGACATATGTCTTTTTTCGACCGTACTAACTATGTAACTATGTAACATAACATGGGGGGGTCTCCTGGCTGTTCACACAGGTGTGTCATTGCTGTACATTGACCATGCATTGCTTCTGTGGTATTGCAAAGGCAAAGACAAATGCTTCCAGCCATCCATTGCACTAATGGATTGGTCATCAGCTGGCTGTCTATGTCCCGCATCAATATAGACCAAAGTACAGAGGGTTAGGCTATGCTATAGTGCACCTACCTGATGCATCAGAAGGTGCGAGGCCCTTGCTAAATTCTGTGCACAGACTTTGAGATCTATGCTTTAGACTGTATCTAAACCTGCTCCAACATGGACTGACATTCTGGCCTACTTTCAGCCGATGCGACTTGTCTGTCGCTGAACAGTCGCTTTTTATGTATTCAGCACCTATGTATAATGTTGTAAAAATGCTCTAGAAGCTAAAGTCGCAGAAATGTCACACATATTTGGCCTGCAACTTTCTGTGCGACAAATTCAGACAGGAAAAATCAGTATAAATCCTTAGAAAATTATCCCCCAGTGTCTCCATCTGCTGGCGGTATTGAATAAGCATTGCTGCACTGATGGGGTATGCATTAGACGAAAAAAAAGAAGAAAAAGAAGAATAATACGCCCAGAAAAGAGGCGAAAAGGAGAAAAACGTAAAAAAACGTGAAAAAAAAGTAAGAGGAAGAGAAGGGAAAAAAAGGTGGAAATGGGTTTAAAAGTGATTTCGGCGGAGAAATATATATATATATATATATATATATATATATATATATATATATACGCGCACACACACACATATATATAAACGTATTCTCCGTTGAGATATTGCAGCCGCTGCTGTGTCCAGGCCCAGGAGCCTTAGCACTGTGCTGTGATGTCACTCAATACCACTGACATCACTAGGTGTAAACAACATCTCTCCTTTGCTGTGTATGTGACTATGGAGCTGTTTGGTGATGTCGTCTATTATGGCCTTCATAGAAGCAACAGGAGATTGTTGCATCCATCTAGAACCCTCAGAACTACAGTGCTATGATGTCACTCACTTCCACAGGCCTTGCAGAGTGTAAACAACAACAACCCAGCTTTGTTGTGTATGTAACCATAGGGATTGTGATGTCACCTAGAACCTTCACAGCAGCGACAGCTTTATGAGGAGCATCAGCACTGCTCTGCCTGAGCAGAACCATCACCGCCATAGGTTGTCAAATAACCCGGATTTAACCCACACAGGTAAGTCCAATGGGGTGCAGGCATGTCCTCTATGCTTACAGCTTCCCGTGGGTGTTGGTTTGATACCGTTTGGGGACAGCCAAGGAGGCATCTGCAGGCAACAAAGGTAGGTGTGTGCTTGTGTGTGTGTTTCCTATGCAGATCCTAAGCCCAGTGTCACATGCAAGTAGGAGGAGTAAGAAGGGTTCCTGGCAAATCCGGGTTATGGATTGCATTTAAAAAGGCCCCGTGGGAGTGCAATGGGCCCCTGTCTTGCTGCTTAGCAATAATGGTATGGGTTTAGGTTCTGCTGTGTGTACTGGTGGTTGACTGCCCCCCAGCCCAGAGTGTGCATGGAAAATTGTCTGGCAGCCTCCCTGACAGCAAGCAGTGATAGTGCCCATGAAGGGGACCTTGTTGGGCCCGCCCCTTTCACGGTTATCGCTTCTCGGCCTTTTGGCTAAGATCAAGTGTAGTATCTGTTCTTATCAGTTTAATATCTGATACGTCCCCTATCTGGGGACCATATATTAAATGGATTTTTGAGAACGGGGGCCGATTTCGAAGCTTGCTTCCGTCGCCCTATGCATTGACCCGATATGGCAGTATCTTCGGGTACAGTGCACCACCCCCTTACAGGGTTAAAAAGAAAGATTCCTACTTTCATTGCTACCTGCTTGCTGGCTAGCCAGCTAGCCAGCCCTGTGGGCCTTGCTGCTGCTGCTGCAGCCAAAAAACAAAAGGTGGTGCTGCTGCTGCTTCTGCTGCTTCTGCTTGTGTCTGGCCGCTGTTGGAGCGTCCAGGCACAGGACTTCTGCTGCTGCTGACTAAATGGCCTCCTTAATTGGATCATTTGAGTAGCCAGCACACCTGTGCAGGTAGGGCATGACATGATAGGCAGCTGCCTTGATAGCGGGTGGGTGCTGAATGTTCCTAATTGACAAAATAAGATTAATGCTTATGAAGAAATATAAAATCTCATCCCTTCCCCAATATCGCGCCACACCCCTACCCCTTAATTCCCTGGTTGAACTTGATGGACATATGTCTTTTTTCGACCGTACTAACTATGTAACTATGTAACATAACATGGGGGGGTCTCCTGGCTGTTCACACAGGTGTGTCATTGCTGTACATTGACCATGCATTGCTTCTGTGGTATTGCAAAGGCAAAGACAAATGCTTCCAGCCATCCATTGCACTAATGGATTGGTCATCAGCTGGCTGTCTATGTCCCGCATCAATATAGACCAAAGTACAGAGGGTTAGGCTATGCTATAGTGCACCTACCTGATGCATCAGAAGGTGCGAGGCCCTTGCTAAATTCTGTGCACAGACTTTGAGATCTATGCTTTAGACTGTATCTAAACCTGCTCCAACATGGACTGACATTCTGGCCTACTTTCAGCCGATGCGACTTGTCTGTCGCTGAACAGTCGCTTTTTATGTATTCAGCACCTATGTATAATGTTGTAAAAATGCTCTAGAAGCTAAAGTCGCAGAAATGTCACACATATTTGGCCTGCAACTTTCTGTGCGACAAATTCAGACAGGAAAAATCAGTATAAATCCTTAGAAAATTATCCCCCAGTGTCTCCATCTGCTGGCGGTATTGAATAAGCATTGCTGCACTGATGGGGTATGCATTAGACGAAAAAAAAGAAGAAAAAGAAGAATAATACGCCCAGAAAAGAGGCGAAAAGGAGAAAAACGTAAAAAAACGTGAAAAAAAAGTAAGAGGAAGAGAAGGGAAAAAAAGGTGGAAATGGGTTTAAAAGTGATTTCGGCGGAGAAATATATATATATATATATATATATATATATATATATATATATATATATATATATATATACGCGCACACACACACATATATATAAACGTATTCTCCGTTGAGATATTGCAGCCGCTGCTGTGTCCAGGCCCAGGAGCCTTAGCACTGTGCTGTGATGTCACTCAATACCACTGACATCACTAGGTGTAAACAACATCTCTCCTTTGCTGTGTATGTGACTATGGAGCTGTTTGGTGATGTCGTCTATTATGGCCTTCATAGAAGCAACAGGAGATTGTTGCATCCATCTAGAACCCTCAGAACTACAGTGCTATGATGTCACTCACTTCCACAGGCCTTGCAGAGTGTAAACAACAACAACCCAGCTTTGTTGTGTATGTAACCATAGGGATTGTGATGTCACCTAGAACCTTCACAGCAGCGACAGCTTTATGAGGAGCATCAGCACTGCTCTGCCTGAGCAGAACCATCACCGCCATAGGTTGTCAAATAACCCGGATTTAACCCACACAGGTAAGTCCAATGGGGTGCAGGCATGTCCTCTATGCTTACAGCTTCCCGTGGGTGTTGGTTTGATACCGTTTGGGGACAGCCAAGGAGGCATCTGCAGGCAACAAAGGTAGGTGTGTGCTTGTGTGTGTGTTTCCTATGCAGATCCTAAGCCCAGTGTCACATGCAAGTAGGAGGAGTAAGAAGGGTTCCTGGCAAATCCGGGTTATGGATTGCATTTAAAAAGGCCCCGTGGGAGTGCAATGGGCCCCTGTCTTGCTGCTTAGCAATAATGGTATGGGTTTAGGTTCTGCTGTGTGTACTGGTGGTTGACTGCCCCCCAGCCCAGAGTGTGCATGGAAAATTGTCTGGCAGCCTCCCTGACAGCAAGCAGTGATAGTGCCCATGAAGGGGACCTTGTTGGGCCCGCCCCTTTCACGGTTATCGCTTCTCGGCCTTTTGGCTAAGATCAAGTGTAGTATCTGTTCTTATCAGTTTAATATCTGATACGTCCCCTATCTGGGGACCATATATTAAATGGATTTTTGAGAACGGGGGCCAATTTCGAAGCTTGCTTCCGTCGCCCTATGCATTGACCCGATATGGCAGTATCTTCGGGTACAGTGCACCACCCCCTTACAGGGTTAAAAAGAAAGATTCCTACTTTCATTGCTACCTGCTTGCTGGCTAGCCAGCTAGCCAGCCCTGTGGGCCTTGCTGCTGCTGCTGCTGCTGCAGCCAAAAAACAAAAGGTGGTGCTGCTGCTGCTTCTGCTGCTTCTGCTTGTGTCTGGCCGCTGTTGGAGCGTCCAGGCACAGGACTTCTGCTGCTGCTGACTAAATGGCCTCCTTAATTGGATCATTTGAGTAGCCAGCACACCTGTGCAGGTAGGGCATGACATGATAGGCAGCTGCCTTGATAGCGGGTGGGTGCTGAATGTTCCTAATTGACAAAATAAGATTAATGCTTATGAAGAAATATAAAATCTCATCCCTTCCCCAATATCGCGCCACACCCCTACCCCTTAATTCCCTGGTTGAACTTGATGGACATATGTCTTTTTTCGACCGTACTAACTATGTAACTATGTAACATAACATGGGGGGGTCTCCTGGCTGTTCACACAGGTGTGTCATTGCTGTACATTGACCATGCATTGCTTCTGTGGTATTGCAAAGGCAAAGACAAATGCTTCCAGCCATCCATTGCACTAATGGATTGGTCATCAGCTGGCTGTCTATGTCCCGCATCAATATAGACCAAAGTACAGAGGGTTAGGCTATGCTATTGTGCACCTACCTGATGCATCAGAAGGTGCGAGGCCCTTGCTAAATTCTGTGCACAGACTTTGAGATCTATGCTTTAGACTGTATCTAAACCTGCTCCAACATGGACTGACATTCTGGCCTACTTTCAGCCGATGCGACTTGTCTGTCGCTGAACAGTCGCTTTTTATGTATTCAGCACCTATGTATAATGTTGTAAAAATGCTCTAGAAGCTAAAGTCGCAGAAATGTCACACATATTTGGCCTGCAACTTTCTGTGCGACAAATTCAGACAGGAAAAATCAGTATAAATCCTTAGAAAATTATCCCCCAGTGTCTCCATCTGCTGGCGGTATTGAATAAGCATTGCTGCACTGATGGGGTATGCATTAGACGAAAAAAAAGAAGAAAAAGAAGAATAATACGCCCAGAAAAGAGGCGAAAAGGAGAAAAACGTAAAAAAACGTGAAAAAAAAGTAAGAGGAAGAGAAGGGAAAAAAAGGTGGAAATGGGTTTAAAAGTGATTTCGGCGGAGAAATATATATATATATATATATATATATATATATATATATACGCGCACACACACACATATATATAAACGTATTCTCCGTTGAGATATTGCAGCCGCTGCTGTGTCCAGGCCCAGGAGCCTTAGCACTGTGCTGTGATGTCACTCAATACCACTGACATCACTAGGTGTAAACAACATCTCTCCTTTGCTGTGTATGTGACTATGGAGCTGTTTGGTGATGTCGTCTATTATGGCCTTCATAGAAGCAACAGGAGATTGTTGCATCCATCTAGAACCCTCAGAACTACAGTGCTATGATGTCACTCACTTCCACAGGCCTTGCAGAGTGTAAACAACAACAACCCAGCTTTGTTGTGTATGTAACCATAGGGATTGTGATGTCACCTAGAACCTTCACAGCAGCGACAGCTTTATGAGGAGCATCAGCACTGCTCTGCCTGAGCAGAACCATCACCGCCATAGGTTGTCAAATAACCCGGATTTAACCCACACAGGTAAGTCCAATGGGGTGCAGGCATGTCCTCTATGCTTACAGCTTCCCGTGGGTGTTGGTTTGATACCGTTTGGGGACAGCCAAGGAGGCATCTGCAGGCAACAAAGGTAGGTGTGTGCTTGTGTGTGTGTTTCCTATGCAGATCCTAAGCCCAGTGTCACATGCAAGTAGGAGGAGTAAGAAGGGTTCCTGGCAAATCCGGGTTATGGATTGCATTTAAAAAGGCCCCGTGGGAGTGCAATGGGCCCCTGTCTTGCTGCTTAGCAATAATGGTATGGGTTTAGGTTCTGCTGTGTGTACTGGTGGTTGACTGCCCCCCAGCCCAGAGTGTGCATGGAAAATTGTCTGGCAGCCTCCCTGACAGCAAGCAGTGATAGTGCCCATGAAGGGGACCTTGTTGGGCCCGCCCCTTTCACGGTTATCGCTTCTCGGCCTTTTGGCTAAGATCAAGTGTAGTATCTGTTCTTATCAGTTTAATATCTGATACGTCCCCTATCTGGGGACCATATATTAAATGGATTTTTGAGAACGGGGGCCGATTTCGAAGCTTGCTTCCGTCGCCCTATGCATTGACCCGATATGGCAGTATCTTCGGGTACAGTGCACCACCCCCTTACAGGGTTAAAAAGAAAGATTCCTACTTTCATTGCTACCTGCTTGCTGGCTAGCCAGCTAGCCAGCCCTGTGGGCCTTGCTGCTGCTGCTGCTGCAGCCAAAAAACAAAAGGTGGTGCTGCTGCTGCTTCTGCTGCTTCTGCTTGTGTCTGGCCGCTGTTGGAGCGTCCAGGCACAGGACTTCTGCTGCTGCTGACTAAATGGCCTCCTTAATTGGATCATTTGAGTAGCCAGCACACCTGTGCAGGTAGGGCATGACATGATAGGCAGCTGCCTTGATAGCGGGTGGGTGCTGAATGTTCCTAATTGACAAAATAAGATTAATGCTTATGAAGAAATATAAAATCTCATCCCTTCCCCAATATCGCGCCACACCCCTACCCCTTAATTCCCTGGTTGAACTTGATGGACATATGTCTTTTTTCGACCGTACTAACTATGTAACTATGTAACATAACATGGGGGGGTCTCCTGGCTGTTCACACAGGTGTGTCATTGCTGTACATTGACCATGCATTGCTTCTGTGGTATTGCAAAGGCAAAGACAAATGCTTCCAGCCATCCATTGCACTAATGGATTGGTCATCAGCTGGCTGTCTATGTCCCGCATCAATATAGACCAAAGTACAGAGGGTTAGGCTATGCTATAGTGCACCTACCTGATGCATCAGAAGGTGCGAGGCCCTTGCTAAATTCTGTGCACAGACTTTGAGATCTATGCTTTAGACTGTATCTAAACCTGCTCCAACATGGACTGACATTCTGGCCTACTTTCAGCCGATGCGACTTGTCTGTCGCTGAACAGTCGCTTTTTATGTATTCAGCACCTATGTATAATGTTGTAAAAATGCTCTAGAAGCTAAAGTCGCAGAAATGTCACACATATTTGGCCTGCAACTTTCTGTGCGACAAATTCAGACAGGAAAAATCAGTATAAATCCTTAGAAAATTATCCCCCAGTGTCTCCATCTGCTGGCGGTATTGAATAAGCATTGCTGCACTGATGGGGTATGCATTAGACGAAAAAAAAGAAGAAAAAGAAGAATAATACGCCCAGAAAAGAGGCGAAAAGGAGAAAAACGTAAAAAAACGTGGAAAAAAAGTAAGAGGAAGAGAAGGGAAAAAAAGGTGGAAATGGGTTTAAAAGTGATTTCGGCGGAGAAATATATATATATATATATATATATATATATATATATATATACGCGCACACACACACATATATATAAACGTATTCTCCGTTGAGATATTGCAGCCGCTGCTGTGTCCAGGCCCAGGAGCCTTAGCACTGTGCTGTGATGTCACTCAATACCACTGACATCACTAGGTGTAAACAACATCTCTCCTTTGCTGTGTATGTGACTATGGAGCTGTTTGGTGATGTCGTCTATTACGGCCTTCATAGAAGCAACAGGAGATTGTTGCATCCATCTAGAACCCTCAGAACTACAGTGCTATGATGTCACTCACTTCCACAGGCCTTGCAGAGTGTAAACAACAACAACCCAGCTTTGTTGTGTATGTAACCATAGGGATTGTGATGTCACCTAGAACCTTCACAGCAGCGACAGCTTTATGAGGAGCATCAGCACTGCTCTGCCTGAGCAGAACCATCACCGCCATAGGTTGTCAAATAACCCGGATTTAACCCACACAGGTAAGTCCAATGGGGTGCAGGCATGTCCTCTATGCTTACAGCTTCCCGTGGGTGTTGGTTTGATACCGTTTGGGGACAGCCAAGGAGGCATCTGCAGGCAACAAAGGTAGGTGTGTGCTTGTGTGTGTGTTTCCTATGCAGATCCTAAGCCCAGTGTCACATGCAAGTAGGAGGAGTAAGAAGGGTTCCTGGCAAATCTGGGTTATGGATTGCATTTAAAAAGGCCCCGTGGGAGTGCAATGGGCCCCTGTCTTGCTGCTTAGCAATAATGGTATGGGTTTAGGTTCTGCTGTGTGTACTGGTGGTTGACTGCCCCCCAGCCCAGAGTGTGCATGGAAAATTGTCTGGCAGCCTCCCTGACAGCAAGCAGTGATAGTGCCCATGAAGGGGACCTTGTTGGGCCCGCCCCTTTCACGGTTATCGCTTCTCGGCCTTTTGGCTAAGATCAAGTGTAGTATCTGCATTTGGTCTGGTCGGAAGGTGTCTGTGGTACCCCGCTTCTCGGCCTTGGGGGATTGTCTCTCCTTACGGAGGGACTTCACCCCCTTGCTGCTATTGGGGAGCGGGCTTAGTCCACGGACAACGGGTTGCGATCCCCCTGTCTCTGGGACCTTGTGTCTCAGAAGGCATTTTCGGTACGTTGAGCGTTACCTGTAGCTTCGGAAGCACCTAGGGTACCCCCGACCTCTGCCTTGGGTAAGGGTTCCGCTTTTATAGCGGGATTCCGAGCCCCTGCTGCTATTGGGGAAGGGGCTTAGTCCCTGGGTGTGGAAGATGCCGTTCTCCTGGGCTTTCCCCTCTGGGGAAATGTCGATGCGAAATACCATCCGCATAGAGGTGTCGGAGAGCCATCGTCAGTTGAAGAACCTCCGCTTCATTGCGGAGGTGATTCTTCTTGACTACTTCCGCCTCAATAGGGAGGACATCCTGTGTCTAAATGACCAGGAAAGCCGTGGCCTGTATACCGTCACCTTCACGGCCACGGCGTGTTGCGATAACATCTATGCAACCTTGTCTGGTGCGGACCAGAGGGACGATCGACTCGACGGTCTTTCGTTCCAGTTCCTCTATGGTGAGGAACATATACCGTTGGTGGTGGCTATGCACAGCCCTCATGTGACCACGGAGGATATAGCCACTTTTCTTCGGCGATACTGCGAAGAGGTGCGATTCGCAAACAAAATCTTGAACTCTGTGCGGTTCTGGAACGGCAAGAGGAAGTTCTGGGTCAAGCTCCGTAAGGATCCCGGTGGTATTGGGGGTCTTTGCCATCCGCCCCCAAATTTTGCCATCGGGAGAGTTCGGGGCTTCCTGTTCTATCCTCAAATGCCTATGTATTGCCGAAATTGCTTGAGGTTTGGCCACACCCAGGAGACCTGCGGCGCGGAGCGTGTGATTCGCTGCAATAGGTGTGGCCAAGAAGGTCACATAGCCTCAAGATGTAGCCATACGATAAGGTGCAACCTCTGCGGAGAGGAAAATCACGATTTTAATTCCTGTCCCCATAAAGCAAAAACTACGATGGGTGGGTCAAGGCTGGGCCCACCCAAAGAGGGGACAGGACAAAAGACGTCCTTTTTTAAGATGCCCAAACCCCAGATGGCAGGTACTGATGGGTCCAGGCCCAAGACCTCTGGTGCTCCATCGGGGGGCCCACCGGTGGTAGTGCTAGGGGGAGGCCATGGGGATTCCACGAAGCCCGGGCGGGTGATCGAGTTTACTGCCCGGGAAATTGAAAGACGTCGATCGACTTCCTACCTGGCTCAAGAGCCCGCCGAAACTTCTGAAGGGGGCTCACCTGTGGCGGGTGGCAGCCGACGGGCCTCGGTGGGGGCAAAAGTGGACCCAAAATTGCAGCATAAGCCAGGTACTGGCTTGGCCCAGGGTCGCCCTGCTCCGGACGAAGAGGCCCCGGTGAAAGCTCGCCGGAAGGGGAGCCAGGTGGCCAGGTCTGAGCCCGGTCCTGTTACTCCGCCTATACAGGACAGGGCCAAGAAGACAAGTGGCGCCAAACCAGGGTTTGCTGCCCCGCCAGCAGTGGACCCGGTGGGTAAAACTGGCCATCGTCGATCGATGGGGAAGTTGGAGCAACAGTCCTCAGCAACGCTTGCTGGGGAACAAGCGATGAAAACTTCCCAAGGTAGCGGCAAAGGTTCCGGAAAAGAGGCCTCACAGGCCCCTGTGCAGCAGTTCCAGTCGTCAAATGATGAAAGAAGACGCAGATCCATCAGCCGGGGGCCAGAGATTACATCGAGTGAGAGCAACACAGAGGATATGGACAGCAGTGTGACATTTAAAAGACAAAGAGAAGAAGAAGAGGAAGACATTCAAAGGAAAGCGGCGTGCCGTAGTTCGGACGAGAGCGAGCTCAGGGTCGGGGCATCATCGATCTCAAGCTCCGACCCTCAGAACATCAAGGAGCTGATGACCCCGCAGGCGGGGGATGACGGTACGCAGCTTATTATTGACTTTGATTCTCCAAGCACAGACTCTCCATAAACTATGCCTATCCCTGTAAAAATTGCCTCACTCAATGTGAGGTCCTTAAAGAGCCCTGATCGCAGGGCTGCTTTATTTTCTTATCTAGAGACATGTGACTTTGACCTTTGCCTGCTACAAGAATGTGGAATCCCTAGTAAAATGGACTATAAAGACTTAAAAGAAGACTGGAAGCTGGGCCCATCCATATGGTCCGGTGCAAATGACTGTCGTTCTGTGGGTGTTGGGCTGCTCTGCCGAGGCCAGTCCTTTTCTATTCATACAGTAACTGAGATTGTGCCTGGCAGAGCTCTTTTAATTCATCTATATTTTAATGGACTTTTAATTCGTGTTTTAAATGTGTATGCCCCTCCTGATAAACAGGAGCGGGCAGAACTATTTGAAATTTTACCACTGTTTTGTGTTGGGTCTTCCCCCCTGCTGGTGGGAGGTGATTTTAACTGCATACGTGATGGGGAACACCGGCAGGGTGGGGATATTAATCGTAAAGACCGCACTTCTTACCTGCTTAAAAATTTTATTGATGATTTTAATTTGAAAGATTGCTGGAAGGATCTCTTGCCGGAGGACCCAGGCGCCACATGGTCCAATGGAAGAGTGAGCTCCAGAATCGATTTTATTTTTTCCTCTAGAGCTTTTAAACCCCTGAAATGCACGCTCGAGCAGAATATCTTCTCTGATCATAAGCTCCTCTTGGTGGGCCTGGAGCTAGAGGGGGAGCAAAAAGCAAAAAGGGGCCTCTGGAGATTAAACACCACACTCCTAGAGGACCCTGAGATAAAAGAGGAGTTTGTGCGGACCTACCAATGCTGGCAATCACAAAGAAAACCCCACGAGCCTATGCTGCACTGGTGGGAGGGCACCAAATCTAAAATCAGATTTTTTTTTATCAAAGCAGGTAAGAAGAAGGCAAAAATGGAAAAACAGTGGTTTTATGTTCTTAACATGCGTTTAAATGTACTTTTTAAATTGAAAGAAGCTGGTATGGATGTAGAAAATGATATTTTAAACCTTAAAACTGAAATAAAACATGCCATAGAAAAGAAAGGGAAACAAATCATTTTTAACTCACATGTGCAGCACCTGGAGGAGGGCGAGAAATGTTCCCGTTTCTTTTTTAAAAAAGTGATGAATAGGAGGGATATCATCCAAAACCTTGAGGGTGAATCCACTCCAAAAGGCATGTTAGATGCAGTTTTTAACTTCTACCAGCTTCTTTTTAATAAGAAAGATCTTAATCCATCCTTTTTAGAACATGTTCTTAATTCCCTTGATTTTAAGCTAGATGTTTTAGACCAGGAGGTTTTATCCCGTGATCTTAACTTAGATGAACTTTTATTTGTTTTTAAAAGTTTTTCTAGTGGGAAGGCCCCTGGGGAAGATGGTTTACCCATCGAATTTTATTTAGCTTTTTGGGATATTTTAAAGGATGATATGGTTTTATTGTATAAAGAAACTTTTATTGTTAATGAACTTCCCCCTTCCTGGAGGAGGGGGATTGTATCATTACTTTTTAAAAAGGGTGAAAAGGATATGCTAAAAAATTGGCGCCCCATCACACTTTTAAATGTCGATTATAAAGTTTTAGCCAAGTTATTAGCTGTCCGTTTTAAACCTTTTATTCATAAATTAATTCACCCAAATCAGGTTTGTGGGGTACCTGGAAGGTCTATAGCTGAATCCCTAAATATTTTAAGAGATGTTTTATGGTATTTTAAGGATAGAAATCAAACTGTAGCAATTTTATCCTTAGACTTTGAAAAAGCCTTTGATAGGGTCTCCCATGAATACCTGTTTTTAGTTCTTAAAAAGATGGCAGTGCCTGAAACGATTTTAAGCCGAATCATGCTTTTATACCGATCCTGTTTTAGTCAAGTCTCTGTTAATGGCTTTTTAACCAGCGGTGTTCCTCTTTTATCAGGTGTCAAACAGGGCTGCCCCCTGTCCCCACTCCTTTTTATTTGCGCAATCGAACCACTGATGGCCCTCCTCAGAAAAGACCGGGTAGTAAGAGGCGTACCGATACCTGGTGGAGGAGGGACCCATCTAAAGGTGTTGGGGTACATGGATGATGTCACCATACTGTGCCCGGACTCTCCATCCATGAGGGGGGCATTGAGGAACACCAGCTATTTCTGCGAGGTCTCTGGTTTTAAGCTAAACACAGATAAATGTGACTGTTTTTATATTGGCTCCTGGGATTCATCCATCACCCCAGGAGTCACAATGCAACAGGATCAAATTAAAGTTTTAGGTATTGTTTTTAACCAGGTCAATGATGGGAGCCCTAACTGGGATTCAGCTATAGCTAAGATGGAGAAGAAGATTTTAATGTGGAATCTTAGAAACCTTACCATGGAGGGGAAGATTTTAATAATAAAGATGGTTTTACTCCCTATTATGCTATACATTGCCATGGTATTTCCTCCATCTATTTTATACATTAAAAAAGTAACTAGAATTGTTTTTTCTTTTTTATGGGGTTCAAAAATGGAGAAATTAAAGCGTGATTTTATGTACAAAAGTAAAGATAATGGCGGGAAAGATGTTCCTAACCTTTTTACTTTCTTTTACATAAAGTATTTCTGTTTCTGTTTTAAAATTATTAAATCCGATGGCATTTTTAGCTGCTTTTTAAGGTACGCTGCGGGCATGGTTTTTAAAAGATGGTTGCGCATCCCTCTGAACGCTCCGGTGCTTCTGTGTCCCCCAAAACATTATGTGGTGTTGGAAAAGACAGTCAGGCTCCTAGGTCTCCAAGATTTGGAGCCTGACATACTGGGGGACCAGAGAAAGGTATCAAAGGTCCTCAGGCGGAGTGAGGTTACCCTGGCAGTGTCCAATTTCACACAGGCAAGATCCAAAAAGGTATGGCGGAACGTGTACGGGAAGTTTCTGGCGAATGTACACAGGGATCTTGCCTGGGCAATCGTCCACCAGTGCCTCCCTACTCGTGAGTTCCAGCACAGGCGAGGACTGGTGGCGAGAGCCAAGTGCCCGAGAGATGGCTGCGGAGTGGACGAAACGGTGCTGCACATATTTTGGAACTGCCCTTTTGCACGGGAGCTTTGGAGGAAGGTAGGCCCACTTTTGAAGTGGGCCTGCGGCCTAAAAGATTTTAATCACGAATGTGTCTTTTACGGTCTTTTTAACTGCCCCAATTTTAAACAGCAGATGATCTGCTGGATGATTATTAATTGTTTTAAAAATGCCATCTGGAAAGTTAGGAACATCTTACTTTTTAAACATGATTTTATTGATGTTAAAAACTGTATAAAGCTGGCCCTGAGTGAGATGTACATCTATTACCTAAGAGACAAGAAACAGTTGGGGGCCAGCGAGGCAGCATCCATGTGGTGTCTGCCTCTATGGAACGAAATAACAGTATAATCAGTTTTTATGACATTTGTATAATGTTTTATCCTGCCATTTTTATTTTTTCTCCTTTTATTACTGGTTTTATTATTTGTATTTTAAAACTTTTGTGAACCTTTTATTATTTTGCATTTTAAATTTTGTATGGTTTCTTATTTATTCAATAAAATTTTGTTGAAACCTTATCTGTTCTTATCAGTTTAATATCTGATACGTCCCCTATCTGGGGACCATATATTAAATGGATTTTTGAGAACGGGGGCCGATTTCGAAGCTTGCTTCCGTCGCCCTATGCATTGACCCGATATGGCAGTATCTTCGGGTACAGTGCACCACCCCCTTACAGGGTTAAAAAGAAAGATTCCTACTTTCATTGCTACCTGCTTGCTGGCTAGCCAGCTAGCCAGCCCTGTGGGCCTTGCTGCTGCTGCTGCTGCAGCCAAAAAACAAAAGGTGGTGCTGCTGCTGCTTCTGCTGCTTCTGCTTGTGTCTGGCCGCTGTTGGAGCGTCCAGGCACAGGACTTCTGCTGCTGCTGACTAAATGGCCTCCTTAATTGGATCATTTGAGTAGCCAGCACACCTGTGCAGGTAGGGCATGACATGATAGGCAGCTGCCTTGATAGCGGGTGGGTGCTGAATGTTCCTAATTGACAAAATAAGATTAATGCTTATGAAGAAATATAAAATCTCATCCCTTCCCCAATATCGCGCCACACCCCTACCCCTTAATTCCCTGGTTGAACTTGATGGACATATGTCTTTTTTCGACCGTACTAACTATGTAACTATGTAACATAACATGGGGGGGTCTCCTGGCTGTTCACACAGGTGTGTCATTGCTGTACATTGACCATGCATTGCTTCTGTGGTATTGCAAAGGCAAAGACAAATGCTTCCAGCCATCCATTGCACTAATGGATTGGTCATCAGCTGGCTGTCTATGTCCCGCATCAATATAGACCAAAGTACAGAGGGTTAGGCTATGCTATAGTGCACCTACCTGATGCATCAGAAGGTGCGAGGCCCTTGCTAAATTCTGTGCACAGACTTTGAGATCTATGCTTTAGACTGTATCTAAACCTGCTCCAACATGGACTGACATTCTGGCCTACTTTCAGCCGATGCGACTTGTCTGTCGCTGAACAGTCGCTTTTTATGTATTCAGCACCTATGTATAATGTTGTAAAAATGCTCTAGAAGCTAAAGTCGCAGAAATGTCACACATATTTGGCCTGCAACTTTCTGTGCGACAAATTCAGACAGGAAAAATCAGTATAAATCCTTAGAAAATTATCCCCCAGTGTCTCCATCTGCTGGCGGTATTGAATAAGCATTGCTGCACTGATGGGGTATGCATTAGACGAAAAAAAAGAAGAAAAAGAAGAATAATACGCCCAGAAAAGAGGCGAAAAGGAGAAAAACGTAAAAAAACGTGAAAAAAAAGTAAGAGGAAGAGAAGGGAAAAAAAGGTGGAAATGGGTTTAAAAGTGATTTCGGCGGAGAAATATATATATATATATATATATATATATATATATATATATATATACGCGCACACACACACATATATATAAACGTATTCTCCGTTGAGATATTGCAGCCGCTGCTGTGTCCAGGCCCAGGAGCCTTAGCACTGTGCTGTGATGTCACTCAATACCACTGACATCACTAGGTGTAAACAACATCTCTCCTTTGCTGTGTATGTGACTATGGAGCTGTTTGGTGATGTCGTCTATTATGGCCTTCATAGAAGCAACAGGAGATTGTTGCATCCATCTAGAACCCTCAGAACTACAGTGCTATGATGTCACTCACTTCCAAAGGCCTTGCAGAGTGTAAACAACAACAACCCAGCTTTGTTGTGTATGTAACCATAGGGATTGTGATGTCACCTAGAACCTTCACAGCAGCGACAGCTTTATGAGGAGCATCAGCACTGCTCTGCCTGAGCAGAACCATCACCGCCATAGGTTGTCAAATAACCCGGATTTAACCCACACAGGTAAGTCCAATGGGGTGCAGGCATGTCCTCTATGCTTACAGCTTCCCGTGGGTGTTGGTTTGATACCGTTTGGGGACAGCCAAGGAGGCATCTGCAGGCAACAAAGGTAGGTGTGTGCTTGTGTGTGTGTTTCCTATGCAGATCCTAAGCCCAGTGTCACATGCAAGTAGGAGGAGTAAGAAGGGTTCCTGGCAAATCCGGGTTATGGATTGCATTTAAAAAGGCCCCGTGGGAGTGCAATGGGCCCCTGTCTTGCTGCTTAGCAATAATGGTATGGGTTTAGGTTCTGCTGTGTGTACTGGTGGTTGACTGCCCCCCAGCCCAGAGTGTGCATGGAAAATTGTCTGGCAGCCTCCCTGACAGCAAGCAGTGATAGTGCCCATGAAGGGGACCTTGTTGGGCCCGCCCCTTTCACGGTTATCGCTTCTCGGCCTTTTGGCTAAGATCAAGTGTAGTATCTGTTCTTATCAGTTTAATATCTGATACGTCCCCTATCTGGGGACCATATATTAAATGGATTTTTGAGAACGGGGGCCGATTTCGAAGCTTGCTTCCGTCGCCCTATGCATTGACCCGATATGGCAGTATCTTCGGGTACAGTGCACCACCCCCTTACAGGGTTAAAAAGAAAGATTCCTACTTTCATTGCTACCTGCTTGCTGGCTAGCCAGCTAGCCAGCCCTGTGGGCCTTGCTGCTGCTGCTGCTGCTGCAGCCAAAAAACAAAAGGTGGTGCTGCTGCTGCTTCTGCTGCTTCTGCTTGTGTCTGGCCGCTGTTGGAGCGTCCAGGCACAGGACTTCTGCTGCTGCTGACTAAATGGCCTCCTTAATTGGATCATTTGAGTAGCCAGCACACCTGTGCAGGTAGGGCATGACATGATAGGCAGCTGCCTTGATAGCGGGTGGGTGCTGAATGTTCCTAATTGACAAAATAAGATTAATGCTTATGAAGAAATATAAAATCTCATCCCTTCCCCAATATCGCGCCACACCCCTACCCCTTAATTCCCTGGTTGAACTTGATGGACATATGTCTTTTTTCGACCGTACTAACTATGTAACTATGTAACATAACATGGGGGGGTCTCCTGGCTGTTCACACAGGTGTGTCATTGCTGTACATTGACCATGCATTGCTTCTGTGGTATTGCAAAGGCAAAGACAAATGCTTCCAGCCATCCATTGCACTAATGGATTGGTCATCAGCTGGCTGTCTATGTCCCGCATCAATATAGACCAAAGTACAGAGGGTTAGGCTATGCTATAGTGCACCTACCTGATGCATCAGAAGGTGCGAGGCCCTTGCTAAATTCTGTGCACAGACTTTGAGATCTATGCTTTAGACTGTATCTAAACCTGCTCCAACATGGACTGACATTCTGGCCTACTTTCAGCCGATGCGACTTGTCTGTCGCTGAACAGTCGCTTTTTATGTATTCAGCACCTATGTATAATGTTGTAAAAATGCTCTAGAAGCTAAAGTCGCAGAAATGTCACACATATTTGGCCTGCAACTTTCTGTGCGACAAATTCAGACAGGAAAAATCAGTATAAATCCTTAGAAAATTATCCCCCAGTGTCTCCATCTGCTGGCGGTATTGAATAAGCATTGCTGCACTGATGGGGTATGCATTAGACGAAAAAAAAGAAGAAAAAGAAGAATAATACGCCCAGAAAAGAGGCGAAAAGGAGAAAAACGTAAAAAAACGTGAAAAAAAAGTAAGAGGAAGAGAAGGGAAAAAAAGGTGGAAATGGGTTTAAAAGTGATTTCGGCGGAGAAATATATATATATATATATATATATATATATATATATATATATATAACGCGCACACACACACATATATATAAACGTATTCTCCGTTGAGATATTGCAGCCGCTGCTGTGTCCAGGCCCAGGAGCCTTAGCACTGTGCTGTGATGTCACTCAATACCACTGACATCACTAGGTGTAAACAACATCTCTCCTTTGCTGTGTATGTGACTATGGAGCTGTTTGGTGATGTCGTCTATTATGGCCTTCATAGAAGCAACAGGAGATTGTTGCATCCATCTAGAACCCTCAGAACTACAGTGCTATGATGTCACTCACTTCCACAGGCCTTGCAGAGTGTAAACAACAACAACCCAGCTTTGTTGTGTATGTAACCATAGGGATTGTGATGTCACCTAGAACCTTCACAGCAGCGACAGCTTTATGAGGAGCATCAGCACTGCTCTGCCTGAGCAGAACCATCACCGCCATAGGTTGTCAAATAACCCGGATTTAACCCACACAGGTAAGTCCAATGGGGTGCAGGCATGTCCTCTATGCTTACAGCTTCCCGTGGGTGTTGGTTTGATACCGTTTGGGGACAGCCAAGGAGGCATCTGCAGGCAACAAAGGTAGGTGTGTGCTTGTGTGTGTGTTTCCTATGCAGATCCTAAGCCCAGTGTCACATGCAAGTAGGAGGAGTAAGAAGGGTTCCTGGCAAATCCGGGTTATGGATTGCATTTAAAAAGGCCCCGTGGGAGTGCAATGGGCCCCTGTCTTGCTGCTTAGCAATAATGGTATGGGTTTAGGTTCTGCTGTGTGTACTGGTGGTTGACTGCCCCCCAGCCCAGAGTGTGCATGGAAAATTGTCTGGCAGCCTCCCTGACAGCAAGCAGTGATAGTGCCCATGAAGGGGACCTTGTTGGGCCCGCCCCTTTCACGGTTATCGCTTCTCGGCCTTTTGGCTAAGATCAAGTGTAGTATCTGTTCTTATCAGTTTAATATCTGATACGTCCCCTATCTGGGGACCATATATTAAATGGATTTTTGAGAACGGGGGCCGATTTCGAAGCTTGCTTCCGTCGCCCTATGCATTGACCCGATATGGCAGTATCTTCGGGTACAGTGCACCACCCCCTTACAGGGTTAAAAAGAAAGATTCCTACTTTCATTGCTACCTGCTTGCTGGCTAGCCAGCTAGCCAGCCCTGTGGCTTGCTGCTTGCTGCTGCTGCTGCTGCTGCTGCAGCCAAAAAACAAAAGGTGGTGCTGCTGCTGCTTCTGCTGCTTCTGCTTGTGTCTGGCCGCTGTTGGAGCGTCCAGGCACAGGACTTCTGCTGCTGCTGACTAAATGGCCTCCTTAATTGGATCATTTGAGTAGCCAGCACACCTGTGCAGGTAGGGCATGACATGATAGGCAGCTGCCTTGATAGCGGGTGGGTGCTGAATGTTCCTAATTGACAAAATAAGATTAATGCTTATGAAGAAATATAAAATCTCATCCCTTCCCCAATATCGCGCCACACCCCTACCCCTTAATTCCCTGGTTGAACTTGATGGACATATGTCTTTTTTCGACCGTACTAACTATGTAACTATGTAACATAACATGGGGGGGTCTCCTGGCTGTTCACACAGGTGTGTCATTGCTGTACATTGACCATGCATTGCTTCTGTGGTATTGCAAAGGCAAAGACAAATGCTTCCAGCCATCCATTGCACTAATGGATTGGTCATCAGCTGGCTGTCTATGTCCCGCATCAATATAGACCAAAGTACAGAGGGTTAGGCTATGCTATAGTGCACCTACCTGATGCATCAGAAGGTGCGAGGCCCTTGCTAAATTCTGTGCACAGACTTTGAGATCTATGCTTTAGACTGTATCTAAACCTGCTCCAACATGGACTGACATTCTGGCCTACTTTCAGCCGATGCGACTTGTCTGTCGCTGAACAGTCGCTTTTTATGTATTCAGCACCTATGTATAATGTTGTAAAAATGCTCTAGAAGCTAAAGTCGCAGAAATGTCACACATATTTGGCCTGCAACTTTCTGTGCGACAAATTCAGACAGGAAAAATCAGTATAAATCCTTAGAAAATTATCCCCCAGTGTCTCCATCTGCTGGCGGTATTGAATAAGCATTGCTGCACTGATGGGGTATGCATTAGACGAAAAAAAAGAAGAAAAAGAAGAATAATACGCCCAGAAAAGAGGCGAAAAGGAGAAAAACGTAAAAAAACGTGAAAAAAAAGTAAGAGGAAGAGAAGGGAAAAAAAGGTGGAAATGGGTTTAAAAGTGATTTCGGCGGAGAAATATATATATATATATATATATATATATATATATATATATATATATATACGCGCACACACACACATATATATAAACGTATTCTCCGTTGAGATATTGCAGCCGCTGCTGTGTCCAGGCCCAGGAGCCTTAGCACTGTGCTGTGATGTCACTCAATACCACTGACATCACTAGGTGTAAACAACATCTCTCCTTTGCTGTGTATGTGACTATGGAGCTGTTTGGTGATGTCGTCTATTATGGCCTTCATAGAAGCAACAGGAGATTGTTGCATCCATCTAGAACCCTCAGAACTACAGTGCTATGATGTCACTCACTTCCACAGGCCTTGCAGAGTGTAAACAACAACAACCCAGCTTTGTTGTGTATGTAACCATAGGGATTGTGATGTCACCTAGAACCTTCACAGCAGCGACAGCTTTATGAGGAGCATCAGCACTGCTCTGCCTGAGCAGAACCATCACCGCCATAGGTTGTCAAATAACCCGGATTTAACCCACACAGGTAAGTCCAATGGGGTGCAGGCATGTCCTCTATGCTTACAGCTTCCCGTGGGTGTTGGTTTGATACCGTTTGGGGACAGCCAAGGAGGCATCTGCAGGCAACAAAGGTAGGTGTGTGCTTGTGTGTGTGTTTCCTATGCAGATCCTAAGCCCAGTGTCACATGCAAGTAGGAGGAGTAAGAAGGGTTCCTGGCAAATCCGGGTTATGGATTGCATTTAAAAAGGCCCCGTGGGAGTGCAATGGGCCCCTGTCTTGCTGCTTAGCAATAATGGTATGGGTTTAGGTTCTGCTGTGTGTACTGGTGGTTGACTGCCCCCCAGCCCAGAGTGTGCATGGAAAATTGTCTGGCAGCCTCCCTGACAGCAAGCAGTGATAGTGCCCATGAAGGGGACCTTGTTGGGCCCGCCCCTTTCACGGTTATCGCTTCTCGGCCTTTTGGCTAAGATCAAGTGTAGTATCTGTTCTTATCAGTTTAATATCTGATACGTCCCCTATCTGGGGACCATATATTAAATGGATTTTTGAGAACGGGGGCCGATTTCGAAGCTTGCTTCCGTCGCCCTATGCATTGACCCGATATGGCAGTATCTTCGGGTACAGTGCACCACCCCCTTACAGGGTTAAAAAGAAAGATTCCTACTTTCATTGCTACCTGCTTGCTGGCTAGCCAGCTAGCCAGCCCTGTGGGCCTGCTGCTGCTGCTGCTGCTGCTGCAGCCAAAAAACAAAAGGTGGTGCTGCTGCTGCTTCTGCTGCTTCTGCTTGTGTCTGGCCGCTGTTGGAGCGTCCAGGCACAGGACTTCTGCTGCTGCTGACTAAATGGCCTCCTTAATTGGATCATTTGAGTAGCCAGCACACCTGTGCAGGTAGGGCATGACATGATAGGCAGCTGCCTTGATAGCGGGTGGGTGCTGAATGTTCCTAATTGACAAAATAAGATTAATGCTTATGAAGAAATATAAAATCTCATCCCTTCCCCAATATCGCGCCACACCCCTACCCCTTAATTCCCTGGTTGAACTTGATGGACATATGTCTTTTTTCGACCGTACTAACTATGTAACTATGTAACATAACATGGGGGGGTCTCCTGGCTGTTCACACAGGTGTGTCATTGCTGTACATTGACCATGCATTGCTTCTGTGGTATTGCAAAGGCAAAGACAAATGCTTCCAGCCATCCATTGCACTAATGGATTGGTCATCAGCTGGCTGTCTATGTCCCGCATCAATATAGACCAAAGTACAGAGGGTTAGGCTATGCTATAGTGCACCTACCTGATGCATCAGAAGGTGCGAGGCCCTTGCTAAATTCTGTGCACAGACTTTGAGATCTATGCTTTAGACTGTATCTAAACCTGCTCCAACATGGACTGACATTCTGGCCTACTTTCAGCCGATGCGACTTGTCTGTCGCTGAACAGTCGCTTTTTATGTATTCAGCACCTATGTATAATGTTGTAAAAATGCTCTAGAAGCTAAAGTCGCAGAAATGTCACACATATTTGGCCTGCAACTTTCTGTGCGACAAATTCAGACAGGAAAAATCAGTATAAATCCTTAGAAAATTATCCCCCAGTGTCTCCATCTGCTGGCGGTATTGAATAAGCATTGCTGCACTGATGGGGTATGCATTAGACGAAAAAAAAGAAGAAAAAGAAGAATAATACGCCCAGAAAAGAGGCGAAAAGGAGAAAAACGTAAAAAAACGTGAAAAAAAAGTAAGAGGAAGAGAAGGGAAAAAAAGGTGGAAATGGGTTTAAAAGTGATTTCGGCGGAGAATATATATATATATATATATATATATATATATATATATATATATACGCGCACACACACACATATATATAAACGTATTCTCCGTTGAGATATTGCAGCCGCTGCTGTGTCCAGGCCCAGGAGCCTTAGCACTGTGCTGTGATGTCACTCAATACCACTGACATCACTAGGTGTAAACAACATCTCTCCTTTGCTGTGTATGTGACTATGGAGCTGTTTGGTGATGTCGTCTATTATGGCCTTCATAGAAGCAACAGGAGATTGTTGCATCCATCTAGAACCCTCAGAACTACAGTGCTATGATGTCACTCACTTCCACAGGCCTTGCAGAGTGTAAACAACAACAACCCAGCTTTGTTGTGTATGTAACCATAGGGATTGTGATGTCACCTAGAACCTTCACAGCAGCGACAGCTTTATGAGGAGCATCAGCACTGCTCTGCCTGAGCAGAACCATCACCGCCATAGGTTGTCAAATAACCCGGATTTAACCCACACAGGTAAGTCCAATGGGGTGCAGGCATGTCCTCTATGCTTACAGCTTCCCGTGGGTGTTGGTTTGATACCGTTTGGGGACAGCCAAGGAGGCATCTGCAGGCAACAAAGGTAGGTGTGTGCTTGTGTGTGTGTTTCCTATGCAGATCCTAAGCCCAGTGTCACATGCAAGTAGGAGGAGTAAGAAGGGTTCCTGGCAAATCCGGGTTATGGATTGCATTTAAAAAGGCCCCGTGGGAGTGCAATGGGCCCCTGTCTTGCTGCTTAGCAATAATGGTATGGGTTTAGGTTCTGCTGTGTGTACTGGTGGTTGACTGCCCCCCAGCCCAGAGTGTGCATGGAAAATTGTCTGGCAGCCTCCCTGACAGCAAGCAGTGATAGTGCCCATGAAGGGGACCTTGTTGGGCCCGCCCCTTTCACGGTTATCGCTTCTCGGCCTTTTGGCTAAGATCAAGTGTAGTATCTGTTCTTATCAGTTTAATATCTGATACGTCCCCTATCTGGGGACCATATATTAAATGGATTTTTGAGAACGGGGGCCGATTTCGAAGCTTGCTTCCGTCGCCCTATGCATTGACCCGATATGGCAGTATCTTCGGGTACAGTGCACCACCCCCTTACAGGGTTAAAAAGAAAGATTCCTACTTTCATTGCTACCTGCTTGCTGGCTAGCCAGCTAGCCAGCCCTGTGGGCCTTGCTGCTGCTGCTGCTGCTGCAGCAGCCAAAAAACAAAAGGTGGTGCTGCTGCTGCTTCTGCTGCTTCTGCTTGTGTCTGGCCGCTGTTGGAGCGTCCAGGCACAGGACTTCTGCTGCTGCTGACTAAATGGCCTCCTTAATTGGATCATTTGAGTAGCCAGCACACCTGTGCAGGTAGGGCATGACATGATAGGCAGCTGCCTTGATAGCGGGTGGGTGCTGAATGTTCCTAATTGACAAAATAAGATTAATGCTTATGAAGAAATATAAAATCTCATCCCTTCCCCAATATCGCGCCACACCCCTACCCCTTAATTCCCTGGTTGAACTTGATGGACATATGTCTTTTTTCGACCGTACTAACTATGTAACTATGTAACATAACATGGGGGGGTCTCCTGGCTGTTCACACAGGTGTGTCATTGCTGTACATTGACCATGCATTGCTTCTGTGGTATTGCAAAGGCAAAGACAAATGCTTCCAGCCATCCATTGCACTAATGGATTGGTCATCAGCTGGCTGTCTATGTCCCGCATCAATATAGACCAAAGTACAGAGGGTTAGGCTATGCTATAGTGCACCTACCTGATGCATCAGAAGGTGCGAGGCCCTTGCTAAATTCTGTGCACAGACTTTGAGATCTATGCTTTAGACTGTATCTAAACCTGCTCCAACATGGACTGACATTCTGGCCTACTTTCAGCCGATGCGACTTGTCTGTCGCTGAACAGTCGCTTTTTATGTATTCAGCACCTATGTATAATGTTGTAAAAATGCTCTAGAAGCTAAAGTCGCAGAAATGTCACACATATTTGGCCTGCAACTTTCTGTGCGACAAATTCAGACAGGAAAAATCAGTATAAATCCTTAGAAAATTATCCCCCAGTGTCTCCATCTGCTGGCGGTATTGAATAAGCATTGCTGCACTGATGGGGTATGCATTAGACGAAAAAAAAGAAGAAAAAGAAGAATAAGAAGAATAATACGCCCAGAAAAGAGGCGAAAAGGAGAAAAACGTAAAAAAACGTGAAAAAAAAGTAAGAGGAAGAGAAGGGAAAAAAAGGTGGAAATGGGTTTAAAAGTGATTTCGGCGGAGAAATATATATATATATATATATATATATATATATATATATATACGCGCACACACACACATATATATAAACGTATTCTCCGTTGAGATATTGCAGCCGCTGCTGTGTCCAGGCCCAGGAGCCTTAGCACTGTGCTGTGATGTCACTCAATACCACTGACATCACTAGGTGTAAACAACATCTCTCCTTTGCTGTGTATGTGACTATGGAGCTGTTTGGTGATGTCGTCTATTATGGCCTTCATAGAAGCAACAGGAGATTGTTGCATCCATCTAGAACCCTCAGAACTACAGTGCTATGATGTCACTCACTTCCACAGGCCTTGCAGAGTGTAAACAACAACAACCCAGCTTTGTTGTGTATGTAACCATAGGGATTGTGATGTCACCTAGAACCTTCACAGCAGCGACAGCTTTATGAGGAGCATCAGCACTGCTCTGCCTGAGCAGAACCATCACCGCCATAGGTTGTCAAATAACCCGGATTTAACCCACACAGGTAAGTCCAATGGGGTGCAGGCATGTCCTCTATGCTTACAGCTTCCCGTGGGTGTTGGTTTGATACCGTTTGGGGACAGCCAAGGAGGCATCTGCAGGCAACAAAGGTAGGTGTGTGCTTGTGTGTGTGTTTCCTATGCAGATCCTAAGCCCAGTGTCACATGCAAGTAGGAGGAGTAAGAAGGGTTCCTGGCAAATCCGGGTTATGGATTGCATTTAAAAAGGCCCCGTGGGAGTGCAATGGGCCCCTGTCTTGCTGCTTAGCAATAATGGTATGGGTTTAGGTTCTGCTGTGTGTACTGGTGGTTGACTGCCCCCCAGCCCAGAGTGTGCATGGAAAATTGTCTGGCAGCCTCCCTGACAGCAAGCAGTGATAGTGCCCATGAAGGGGACCTTGTTGGGCCCGCCCCTTTCACGGTTATCGCTTCTCGGCCTTTTGGCTAAGATCAAGTGTAGTATCTGTTCTTATCAGTTTAATATCTGATACGTCCCCTATCTGGGGACCATATATTAAATGGATTTTTGAGAACGGGGGCCGATTTCGAAGCTTGCTTCCGTCGCCCTATGCATTGACCCGATATGGCAGTATCTTCGGGTACAGTGCACCACCCCCTTACAGGGTTAAAAAGAAAGATTCCTACTTTCATTGCTACCTGCTTGCTGGCTAGCCAGCTAGCCAGCCCTGTGGGCCTTGCTGCTGCTGCTGCAGCCAAAAAACAAAAGGTGGTGCTGCTGCTGCTTCTGCTGCTTCTGCTTGTGTCTGGCCGCTGTTGGAGCGTCCAGGCACAGGACTTCTGCTGCTGCTGACTAAATGGCCTCCTTAATTGGATCATTTGAGTAGCCAGCACACCTGTGCAGGTAGGGCATGACATGATAGGCAGCTGCCTTGATAGCGGGTGGGTGCTGAATGTTCCTAATTGACAAAATAAGATTAATGCTTATGAAGAAATATAAAATCTCATCCCTTCCCCAATATCGCGCCACACCCCTACCCCTTAATTCCCTGGTTGAACTTGATGGACATATGTCTTTTTTCGACCGTACTAACTATGTAACTATGTAACATAACATGGGGGGGTCTCCTGGCTGTTCACACAGGTGTGTCATTGCTGTACATTGACCATGCATTGCTTCTGTGGTATTGCAAAGGCAAAGACAAATGCTTCCAGCCATCCATTGCACTAATGGATTGGTCATCAGCTGGCTGTCTATGTCCCGCATCAATATAGACCAAAGTACAGAGGGTTAGGCTATGCTATAGTGCACCTACCTGATGCATCAGAAGGTGCGAGGCCCTTGCTAAATTCTGTGCACAGACTTTGAGATCTATGCTTTAGACTGTATCTAAACCTGCTCCAACATGGACTGACATTCTGGCCTACTTTCAGCCGATGCGACTTGTCTGTCGCTGAACAGTCGCTTTTTATGTATTCAGCACCTATGTATAATGTTGTAAAAATGCTCTAGAAGCTAAAGTCGCAGAAATGTCACACATATTTGGCCTGCAACTTTCTGTGCGACAAATTCAGACAGGAAAAATCAGTATAAATCCTTAGAAAATTATCCCCCAGTGTCTCCATCTGCTGGCGGTATTGAATAAGCATTGCTGCACTGATGGGGTATGCATTAGACGAAAAAAAAGAAGAAAAAGAAGAATAATACGCCCAGAAAAGAGGCGAAAAGGAGAAAAACGTAAAAAAACGTGAAAAAAAAGTAAGAGGAAGAGAAGGGAAAAAAAGGTGGAAATGGGTTTAAAAGTGATTTCGGCGGAGAAATATATATATATATATATATATATATATATATATATATATATACGCGCACACACACACATATATATATAAACGTATTCTCCGTTGAGATATTGCAGCCGCTGCTGTGTCCAGGCCCAGGAGCCTTAGCACTGTGCTGTGATGTCACTCAATACCACTGACATCACTAGGTGTAAACAACATCTCTCCTTTGCTGTGTATGTGACTATGGAGCTGTTTGGTGATGTCGTCTATTATGGCCTTCATAGAAGCAACAGGAGATTGTTGCATCCATCTAGAACCCTCAGAACTACAGTGCTATGATGTCACTCACTTCCACAGGCCTTGCAGAGTGTAAACAACAACAACCCAGCTTTGTTGTGTATGTAACCATAGGGATTGTGATGTCACCTAGAACCTTCACAGCAGCGACAGCTTTATGAGGAGCATCAGCACTGCTCTGCCTGAGCAGAACCATCACCGCCATAGGTTGTCAAATAACCCGGATTTAACCCACACAGGTAAGTCCAATGGGGTGCAGGCATGTCCTCTATGCTTACAGCTTCCCGTGGGTGTTGGTTTGATACCGTTTGGGGACAGCCAAGGAGGCATCTGCAGGCAACAAAGGTAGGTGTGTGCTTGTGTGTGTGTTTCCTATGCAGATCCTAAGCCCAGTGTCACATGCAAGTAGGAGGAGTAAGAAGGGTTCCTGGCAAATCCGGGTTATGGATTGCATTTAAAAAGGCCCCGTGGGAGTGCAATGGGCCCCTGTCTTGCTGCTTAGCAATAATGGTATGGGTTTAGGTTCTGCTGTGTGTACTGGTGGTTGACTGCCCCCCAGCCCAGAGTGTGCATGGAAAATTGTCTGGCAGCCTCCCTGACAGCAAGCAGTGATAGTGCCCATGAAGGGGACCTTGTTGGGCCCGCCCCTTTCACGGTTATCGCTTCTCGGCCTTTTGGCTAAGATCAAGTGTAGTATCTGTTCTTATCAGTTTAATATCTGATACGTCCCCTATCTGGGGACCATATATTAAATGGATTTTTGAGAACGGGGGCCGATTTCGAAGCTTGCTTCCGTCGCCCTATGCATTGACCCGATATGGCAGTATCTTCGGGTACAGTGCACCACCCCCTTACAGGGTTAAAAAGAAAGATTCCTACTTTCATTGCTACCTGCTTGCTGGCTAGCCAGCTAGCCAGCCCTGTGGGCCTTGCTGCTGCTGCTGCTGCAGCCAAAAAACAAAAGGTGGTGCTGCTGCTGCTTCTGCTGCTTCTGCTTGTGTCTGGCCGCTGTTGGAGCGTCCAGGCACAGGACTTCTGCTGCTGCTGACTAAATGGCCTCCTTAATTGGATCATTTGAGTAGCCAGCACACCTGTGCAGGTAGGGCATGACATGATAGGCAGCTGCCTTGATAGCGGGTGGGTGCTGAATGTTCCTAATTGACAAAATAAGATTAATGCTTATGAAGAAATATAAAATCTCATCCCTTCCCCAATATCGCGCCACACCCCTACCCCTTAATTCCCTGGTTGAACTTGATGGACATATGTCTTTTTTCGACCGTACTAACTATGTAACTATGTAACATAACATGGGGGGGTCTCCTGGCTGTTCACACAGGTGTGTCATTGCTGTACATTGACCATGCATTGCTTCTGTGGTATTGCAAAGGCAAAGACAAATGCTTCCAGCCATCCATTGCACTAATGGATTGGTCATCAGCTGGCTGTCTATGTCCCGCATCAATATAGACCAAAGTACAGAGGGTTAGGCTATGCTATAGTGCACCTACCTGATGCATCAGAAGGTGCGAGGCCCTTGCTAAATTCTGTGCACAGACTTTGAGATCTATGCTTTAGACTGTATCTAAACCTGCTCCAACATGGACTGACATTCTGGCCTACTTTCAGCCGATGCGACTTGTCTGTCGCTGAACAGTCGCTTTTTATGTATTCAGCACCTATGTATAATGTTGTAAAAATGCTCTAGAAGCTAAAGTCGCAGAAATGTCACACATATTTGGCCTGCAACTTTCTGTGCGACAAATTCAGACAGGAAAAATCAGTATAAATCCTTAGAAAATTATCCCCCAGTGTCTCCATCTGCTGGCGGTATTGAATAAGCATTGCTGCACTGATGGGGTATGCATTAGACGAAAAAAAAGAAGAAAAAGAAGAATAATACGCCCAGAAAAGAGGCGAAAAGGAGAAAAACGTAAAAAAACGTGAAAAAAAAGTAAGAGGAAGAGAAGGGAAAAAAAGGTGGAAATGGGTTTAAAAGTGATTTCGGCGGAGAAATATATATATATATATATATATATATATATATATATATATATATACGCGCACACACACACATATATATAAACGTATTCTCAGTTGAGATATTGCAGCCGCTGCTGTGTCCAGGCCCAGGAGCCTTAGCACTGTGCTGTGATGTCACTCAATACCACTGACATCACTAGGTGTAAACAACATCTCTCCTTTGCTGTGTATGTGACTATGGAGCTGTTTGGTGATGTCGTCTATTATGGCCTTCATAGAAGCAACAGGAGATTGTTGCATCCATCTAGAACCCTCAGAACTACAGTGCTATGATGTCACTCACTTCCACAGGCCTTGCAGAGTGTAAACAACAACAACCCAGCTTTGTTGTGTATGTAACCATAGGGATTGTGATGTCACCTAGAACCTTCACAGCAGCGACAGCTTTATGAGGAGCATCAGCACTGCTCTGCCTGAGCAGAACCATCACCGCCATAGGTTGTCAAATAACCCGGATTTAACCCACACAGGTAAGTCCAATGGGGTGCAGGCATGTCCTCTATGCTTACAGCTTCCCGTGGGTGTTGGTTTGATACCGTTTGGGGACAGCCAAGGAGGCATCTGCAGGCAACAAAGGTAGGTGTGTGCTTGTGTGTGTGTTTCCTATGCAGATCCTAAGCCCAGTGTCACATGCAAGTAGGAGGAGTAAGAAGGGTTCCTGGCAAATCCGGGTTATGGATTGCATTTAAAAAGGCCCCGTGGGAGTGCAATGGGCCCCTGTCTTGCTGCTTAGCAATAATGGTATGGGTTTAGGTTCTGCTGTGTGTACTGGTGGTTGACTGCCCCCCAGCCCAGAGTGTGCATGGAAAATTGTCTGGCAGCCTCCCTGACAGCAAGCAGTGATAGTGCCCATGAAGGGGACCTTGTTGGGCCCGCCCCTTTCACGGTTATCGCTTCTCGGCCTTTTGGCTAAGATCAAGTGTAGTATCTGTTCTTATCAGTTTAATATCTGATACGTCCCCTATCTGGGGACCATATATTAAATGGATTTTTGAGAACGGGGGCCGATTTCGAAGCTTGCTTCCGTCGCCCTATGCATTGACCCGATATGGCAGTATCTTCGGGTACAGTGCACCACCCCCTTACAGGGTTAAAAAGAAAGATTCCTACTTTCATTGCTACCTGCTTGCTGGCTAGCCAGCTAGCCAGCCCTGTGGGCCTTGCTGCTGCTGCTGCAGCCAAAAAACAAAAGGTGGTGCTGCTGCTGCTTCTGCTGCTTCTGCTTGTGTCTGGCCGCTGTTGGAGCGTCCAGGCACAGGACTTCTGCTGCTGCTGACTAAATGGCCTCCTTAATTGGATCATTTGAGTAGCCAGCACACCTGTGCAGGTAGGGCATGACATGATAGGCAGCTGCCTTGATAGCGGGTGGGTGCTGAATGTTCCTAATTGACAAAATAAGATTAATGCTTATGAAGAAATATAAAATCTCATCCCTTCCCCAATATCGCGCCACACCCCTACCCCTTAATTCCCTGGTTGAACTTGATGGACATATGTCTTTTTTCGACCGTACTAACTATGTAACTATGTAACATAACATGGGGGGGTCTCCTGGCTGTTCACACAGGTGTGTCATTGCTGTACATTGACCATGCATTGCTTCTGTGGTATTGCAAAGGCAAAGACAAATGCTTCCAGCCATCCATTGCACTAATGGATTGGTCATCAGCTGGCTGTCTATGTCCCGCATCAATATAGACCAAAGTACAGAGGGTTAGGCTATGCTATAGTGCACCTACCTGATGCATCAGAAGGTGCGAGGCCCTTGCTAAATTCTGTGCACAGACTTTGAGATCTATGCTTTAGACTGTATCTAAACCTGCTCCAACATGGACTGACATTCTGGCCTACTTTCAGCCGATGCGACTTGTCTGTCGCTGAACAGTCGCTTTTTATGTATTCAGCACCTATGTATAATGTTGTAAAAATGCTCTAGAAGCTAAAGTCGCAGAAATGTCACACATATTTGGCCTGCAACTTTCTGTGCGACAAATTCAGACAGGAAAAATCAGTATAAATCCTTAGAAAATTATCCCCCAGTGTCTCCATCTGCTGGCGGTATTGAATAAGCATTGCTGCACTGATGGGGTATGCATTAGACGAAAAAAAAGAAGAAAAAGAAGAATAATACGCCCAGAAAAGAGGCGAAAAGGAGAAAAACGTAAAAAAACGTGAAAAAAAAGTAAGAGGAAGAGAAGGGAAAAAAAGGTGGAAATGGGTTTAAAAGTGATTTCGGCGGAGAAATATATATATATATATATATATATATATATATATATATATATATATACGCGCACACACACACATATATATAAACGTATTCTCAGTTGAGATATTGCAGCCGCTGCTGTGTCCAGGCCCAGGAGCCTTAGCACTGTGCTGTGATGTCACTCAATACCACTGACATCACTAGGTGTAAACAACATCTCTCCTTTGCTGTGTATGTGACTATGGAGCTGTTTGGTGATGTCGTCTATTATGGCCTTCATAGAAGCAACAGGAGATTGTTGCATCCATCTAGAACCCTCAGAACTACAGTGCTATGATGTCACTCACTTCCACAGGCCTTGCAGAGTGTAAACAACAACAACCCAGCTTTGTTGTGTATGTAACCATAGGGATTGTGATGTCACCTAGAACCTTCACAGCAGCGACAGCTTTATGAGGAGCATCAGCACTGCTCTGCCTGAGCAGAACCATCACCGCCATAGGTTGTCAAATAACCCGGATTTAACCCACACAGGTAAGTCCAATGGGGTGCAGGCATGTCCTCTATGCTTACAGCTTCCCGTGGGTGTTGGTTTGATACCGTTTGGGGACAGCCAAGGAGGCATCTGCAGGCAACAAAGGTAGGTGTGTGCTTGTGTGTGTGTTTCCTATGCAGATCCTAAGCCCAGTGTCACATGCAAGTAGGAGGAGTAAGAAGGGTTCCTGGCAAATCCGGGTTATGGATTGCATTTAAAAAGGCCCCGTGGGAGTGCAATGGGCCCCTGTCTTGCTGCTTAGCAATAATGGTATGGGTTTAGGTTCTGCTGTGTGTACTGGTGGTTGACTGCCCCCCAGCCCAGAGTGTGCATGGAAAATTGTCTGGCAGCCTCCCTGACAGCAAGCAGTGATAGTGCCCATGAAGGGGACCTTGTTGGGCCCGCCCCTTTCACGGTTATCGCTTCTCGGCCTTTTGGCTAAGATCAAGTGTAGTATCTGTTCTTATCAGTTTAATATCTGATACGTCCCCTATCTGGGGACCATATATTAAATGGATTTTTGAGAACGGGGGCCGATTTCGAAGCTTGCTTCCGTCGCCCTATGCATTGACCCGATATGGCAGTATCTTCGGGTACAGTGCACCACCCCCTTACAGGGTTAAAAAGAAAGATTCCTACTTTCATTGCTACCTGCTTGCTGGCTAGCCAGCTAGCCAGCCCTGTGGGCCTTGCTGCTGCTGCTGCTGCTGCAGCAGCCAAAAAACAAAAGGTGGTGCTGCTGCTGCTTCTGCTGCTTCTGCTTGTGTCTGGCCGCTGTTGGAGCGTCCAGGCACAGGACTTCTGCTGCTGCTGACTAAATGGCCTCCTTAATTGGATCATTTGAGTAGCCAGCACACCTGTGCAGGTAGGGCATGACATGATAGGCAGCTGCCTTGATAGCGGGTGGGTGCTGAATGTTCCTAATTGACAAAATAAGATTAATGCTTATGAAGAAATATAAAATCTCATCCCTTCCCCAATATCGCGCCACACCCCTACCCCTTAATTCCCTGGTTGAACTTGATGGACATATGTCTTTTTTCGACCGTACTAACTATGTAACTATGTAACATAACATGGGGGGGTCTCCTGGCTGTTCACACAGGTGTGTCATTGCTGTACATTGACCATGCATTGCTTCTGTGGTATTGCAAAGGCAAAGACAAATGCTTCCAGCCATCCATTGCACTAATGGATTGGTCATCAGCTGGCTGTCTATGTCCCGCATCAATATAGACCAAAGTACAGAGGGTTAGGCTATGCTATAGTGCACCTACCTGATGCATCAGAAGGTGCGAGGCCCTTGCTAAATTCTGTGCACAGACTTTGAGATCTATGCTTTAGACTGTATCTAAACCTGCTCCAACATGGACTGACATTCTGGCCTACTTTCAGCCGATGCGACTTGTCTGTCGCTGAACAGTCGCTTTTTATGTATTCAGCACCTATGTATAATGTTGTAAAAATGCTCTAGAAGCTAAAGTCGCAGAAATGTCACACATATTTGGCCTGCAACTTTCTGTGCGACAAATTCAGACAGGAAAAATCAGTATAAATCCTTAGAAAATTATCCCCCAGTGTCTCCATCTGCTGGCGGTATTGAATAAGCAGTGCTGCACTGATGGGGTATGCATTAGACGAAAAAAAAGAAGAAAAAGAAGAATAATACGCCCAGAAAAGAGGCGAAAAGGAGAAAAACGTAAAAAAACGTGAAAAAAAAGTAAGAGGAAGAGAAGGGAAAAAAAGGTGGAAATGGGTTTAAAAGTGATTTCGGCGGAGAAATATATATATATATATATATATATATATATATATATATATATATATATACGCGCACACACACACATATATATAAACGTATTCTCCGTTGAGATATTGCAGCCGCTGCTGTGTCCAGGCCCAGGAGCCTTAGCACTGTGCTGTGATGTCACTCAATACCACTGACATCACTAGGTGTAAACAACATCTCTCCTTTGCTGTGTATGTGACTATGGAGCTGTTTGGTGATGTCGTCTATTATGGCCTTCATAGAAGCAACAGGAGATTGTTGCATCCATCTAGAACCCTCAGAACTACAGTGCTATGATGTCACTCACTTCCACAGGCCTTGCAGAGTGTAAACAACAACAACCCAGCTTTGTTGTGTATGTAACCATAGGGATTGTGATGTCACCTAGAACCTTCACAGCAGCGACAGCTTTATGAGGAGCATCAGCACTGCTCTGCCTGAGCAGAACCATCACCGCCATAGGTTGTCAAATAACCCGGATTTAACCCACACAGGTAAGTCCAATGGGGTGCAGGCATGTCCTCTATGCTTACAGCTTCCCGTGGGTGTTGGTTTGATACCGTTTGGGGACAGCCAAGGAGGCATCTGCAGGCAACAAAGGTAGGTGTGTGCTTGTGTGTGTGTTTCCTATGCAGATCCTAAGCCCAGTGTCACATGCAAGTAGGAGGAGTAAGAAGGGTTCCTGGCAAATCCGGGTTATGGATTGCATTTAAAAAGGCCCCGTGGGAGTGCAATGGGCCCCTGTCTTGCTGCTTAGCAATAATGGTATGGGTTTAGGTTCTGCTGTGTGTACTGGTGGTTGACTGCCCCCCAGCCCAGAGTGTGCATGGAAAATTGTCTGGCAGCCTCCCTGACAGCAAGCAGTGATAGTGCCCATGAAGGGGACCTTGTTGGGCCCGCCCCTTTCACGGTTATCGCTTCTCGGCCTTTTGGCTAAGATCAAGTGTAGTATCTGTTCTTATCAGTTTAATATCTGATACGTCCCCTATCTGGGGACCATATATTAAATGGATTTTTGAGAACGGGGGCCGATTTCGAAGCTTGCTTCCGTCGCCCTATGCATTGACCCGATATGGCAGTATCTTCGGGTACAGTGCACCACCCCCTTACAGGGTTAAAAAGAAAGATTCCTACTTTCATTGCTACCTGCTTGCTGGCTAGCCAGCTAGCCAGCCCTGTGGGCCTTGCTGCTGCTGCTGCAGCCAAAAAACAAAAGGTGGTGCTGCTGCTGCTTCTGCTGCTTCTGCTTGTGTCTGGCCGCTGTTGGAGCGTCCAGGCACAGGACTTCTGCTGCTGCTGACTAAATGGCCTCCTTAATTGGATCATTTGAGTAGCCAGCACACCTGTGCAGGTAGGGCATGACATGATAGGCAGCTGCCTTGATAGCGGGTGGGTGCTGAATGTTCCTAATTGACAAAATAAGATTAATGCTTATGAAGAAATATAAAATCTCATCCCTTCCCCAATATCGCGCCACACCCCTACCCCTTAATTCCCTGGTTGAACTTGATGGACATATGTCTTTTTTCGACCGTACTAACTATGTAACTATGTAACATAACATGGGGGGGTCTCCTGGCTGTTCACACAGGTGTGTCATTGCTGTACATTGACCATGCATTGCTTCTGTGGTATTGCAAAGGCAAAGACAAATGCTTCCAGCCATCCATTGCACTAATGGATTGGTCATCAGCTGGCTGTCTATGTCCCGCATCAATATAGACCAAAGTACAGAGGGTTAGGCTATGCTATAGTGCACCTACCTGATGCATCAGAAGGTGCGAGGCCCTTGCTAAATTCTGTGCACAGACTTTGAGATCTATGCTTTAGACTGTATCTAAACCTGCTCCAACATGGACTGACATTCTGGCCTACTTTCAGCCGATGCGACTTGTCTGTCGCTGAACAGTCGCTTTTTATGTATTCAGCACCTATGTATAATGTTGTAAAAATGCTCTAGAAGCTAAAGTCGCAGAAATGTCACACATATTTGGCCTGCAACTTTCTGTGCGACAAATTCAGACAGGAAAAATCAGTATAAATCCTTAGAAAATTATCCCCCAGTGTCTCCATCTGCTGGCGGTATTGAATAAGCATTGCTGCACTGATGGGGTATGCATTAGACGAAAAAAAAGAAGAAAAAGAAGAATAATACGCCCAGAAAAGAGGCGAAAAGGAGAAAAACGTAAAAAAACGTGAAAAAAAAGTAAGAGGAAGAGAAGGGAAAAAAAGGTGGAAATGGGTTTAAAAGTGATTTCGGCGGAGAAATATATATATATATATATATATATATATATATATATACGCGCACACACACACATATATATAAACGTATTCTCAGTTGAGATATTGCAGCCGCTGCTGTGTCCAGGCCCAGGAGCCTTAGCACTGTGCTGTGATGTCACTCAATACCACTGACATCACTAGGTGTAAACAACATCTCTCCTTTGCTGTGTATGTGACTATGGAGCTGTTTGGTGATGTCGTCTATTATGGCCTTCATAGAAGCAACAGGAGATTGTTGCATCCATCTAGAACCCTCAGAACTACAGTGCTATGATGTCACTCACTTCCACAGGCCTTGCAGAGTGTAAACAACAACAACCCAGCTTTGTTGTGTATGTAACCATAGGGATTGTGATGTCACCTAGAACCTTCACAGCAGCGACAGCTTTATGAGGAGCATCAGCACTGCTCTGCCTGAGCAGAACCATCACCGCCATAGGTTGTCAAATAACCCGGATTTAACCCACACAGGTAAGTCCAATGGGGTGCAGGCATGTCCTCTATGCTTACAGCTTCCCGTGGGTGTTGGTTTGATACCGTTTGGGGACAGCCAAGGAGGCATCTGCAGGCAACAAAGGTAGGTGTGTGCTTGTGTGTGTGTTTCCTATGCAGATCCTAAGCCCAGTGTCACATGCAAGTAGGAGGAGTAAGAAGGGTTCCTGGCAAATCCGGGTTATGGATTGCATTTAAAAAGGCCCCGTGGGAGTGCAATGGGCCCCTGTCTTGCTGCTTAGCAATAATGGTATGGGTTTAGGTTCTGCTGTGTGTACTGGTGGTTGACTGCCCCCCAGCCCAGAGTGTGCATGGAAAATTGTCTGGCAGCCTCCCTGACAGCAAGCAGTGATAGTGCCCATGAAGGGGACCTTGTTGGGCCCGCCCCTTTCACGGTTATCGCTTCTCGGCCTTTTGGCTAAGATCAAGTGTAGTATCTGTTCTTATCAGTTTAATATCTGATACGTCCCCTATCTGGGGACCATATATTAAATGGATTTTTGAGAACGGGGGCCGATTTCGAAGCTTGCTTCCGTCGCCCTATGCATTGACCCGATATGGCAGTATCTTCGGGTACAGTGCACCACCCCCTTACAGGGTTAAAAAGAAAGATTCCTACTTTCATTGCTACCTGCTTGCTGGCTAGCCAGCTAGCCAGCCCTGTGGGCCTTGCTGCTGCTGCTGCTGCTGCAGCCAAAAAACAAAAGGTGGTGCTGCTGCTGCTTCTGCTGCTTCTGCTTGTGTCTGGCCGCTGTTGGAGCGTCCAGGCACAGGACTTCTGCTGCTGCTGACTAAATGGCCTCCTTAATTGGATCATTTGAGTAGCCAGCACACCTGTGCAGGTAGGGCATGACATGATAGGCAGCTGCCTTGATAGCGGGTGGGTGCTGAATGTTCCTAATTGACAAAATAAGATTAATGCTTATGAAGAAATATAAAATCTCATCCCTTCCCCAATATCGCGCCACACCCCTACCCCTTAATTCCCTGGTTGAACTTGATGGACATATGTCTTTTTTCGACCGTACTAACTATGTAACTATGTAACATAACATGGGGGGGTCTCCTGGCTGTTCACACAGGTGTGTCATTGCTGTACATTGACCATGCATTGCTTCTGTGGTATTGCAAAGGCAAAGACAAATGCTTCCAGCCATCCATTGCACTAATGGATTGGTCATCAGCTGGCTGTCTATGTCCCGCATCAATATAGACCAAAGTACAGAGGGTTAGGCTATGCTATAGTGCACCTACCTGATGCATCAGAAGGTGCGAGGCCCTTGCTAAATTCTGTGCACAGACTTTGAGATCTATGCTTTAGACTGTATCTAAACCTGCTCCAACATGGACTGACATTCTGGCCTACTTTCAGCCGATGCGACTTGTCTGTCGCTGAACAGTCGCTTTTTATGTATTCAGCACCTATGTATAATGTTGTAAAAATGCTCTAGAAGCTAAAGTCGCAGAAATGTCACACATATTTGGCCTGCAACTTTCTGTGCGACAAATTCAGACAGGAAAAATCAGTATAAATCCTTAGAAAATTATCCCCCAGTGTCTCCATCTGCTGGCGGTATTGAATAAGCATTGCTGCACTGATGGGGTATGCATTAGACGAAAAAAAAGAAGAAAAAGAAGAATAATACGCCCAGAAAAGAGGCGAAAAGGAGAAAAACGTAAAAAAACGTGAAAAAAAAGTAAGAGGAAGAGAAGGGAAAAAAAGGTGGAAATGGGTTTAAAAGTGATTTCGGCGGAGAAATATATATATATATATATATATATATATATATATATATATACGCGCACACACACACATATATATAAACGTATTCTCCGTTGAGATATTGCAGCCGCTGCTGTGTCCAGGCCCAGGAGCCTTAGCACTGTGCTGTGATGTCACTCAATACCACTGACATCACTAGGTGTAAACAACATCTCTCCTTTGCTGTGTATGTGACTATGGAGCTGTTTGGTGATGTCGTCTATTATGGCCTTCATAGAAGCAACAGGAGATTGTTGCATCCATCTAGAACCCTCAGAACTACAGTGCTATGATGTCACTCACTTCCACAGGCCTTGCAGAGTGTAAACAACAACAACCCAGCTTTGTTGTGTATGTAACCATAGGGATTGTGATGTCACCTAGAACCTTCACAGCAGCGACAGCTTTATGAGGAGCATCAGCACTGCTCTGCCTGAGCAGAACCATCACCGCCATAGGTTGTCAAATAACCCGGATTTAACCCACACAGGTAAGTCCAATGGGGTGCAGGCATGTCCTCTATGCTTACAGCTTCCCGTGGGTGTTGGTTTGATACCGTTTGGGGACAGCCAAGGAGGCATCTGCAGGCAACAAAGGTAGGTGTGTGCTTGTGTGTGTGTTTCCTATGCAGATCCTAAGCCCAGTGTCACATGCAAGTAGGAGGAGTAAGAAGGGTTCCTGGCAAATCCGGGTTATGGATTGCATTTAAAAAGGCCCCGTGGGAGTGCAATGGGCCCCTGTCTTGCTGCTTAGCAATAATGGTATGGGTTTAGGTTCTGCTGTGTGTACTGGTGGTTGACTGCCCCCCAGCCCAGAGTGTGCATGGAAAATTGTCTGGCAGCCTCCCTGACAGCAAGCAGTGATAGTGCCCATGAAGGGGACCTTGTTGGGCCCGCCCCTTTCACGGTTATCGCTTCTCGGCCTTTTGGCTAAGATCAAGTGTAGTATCTGTTCTTATCAGTTTAATATCTGATACGTCCCCTATCTGGGGACCATATATTAAATGGATTTTTGAGAACGGGGGCCGATTTCGAAGCTTGCTTCCGTCGCCCTATGCATTGACCCGATATGGCAGTATCTTCGGGTACAGTGCACCACCCCCTTACAGGGTTAAAAAGAAAGATTCCTACTTTCATTGCTACCTGCTTGCTGTCTAGCCAGCTAGCCAGCCCTGTGGGCCTTGCTGCTGCTGCTGCTGCAGCCAAAAAACAAAAGGTGGTGCTGCTTCTGCTTCTGCTGCTTCTGCTTGTGTCTGGCCGCTGTTGGAGCGTCCAGGCACAGGACTTCTGCTGCTGCTGACTAAATGGCCTCCTTAATTGGATCATTTGAGTAGCCAGCACACCTGTGCAGGTAGGGCATGACATGATAGGCAGCTGCCTTGATAGCGGGTGGGTGCTGAATGTTCCTAATTGACAAAATAAGATTAATGCTTATGAAGAAATATAAAATCTCATCCCTTCCCCAATATCGCGCCACACCCCTACCCCTTAATTCCCTGGTTGAACTTGATGGACATATGTCTTTCTTCGACCGTACTAACTATGTAACTATGTAACATAACATGGGGGGGTCTCCTGGCTGTTCACACAGGTGTGTCATTGCTGTACATTGACCATGCATTGCTTCTGTGGTATTGCAAAGGCAAAGACAAATGCTTCCAGCCATCCATTGCACTAATGGATTGGTCATCAGCTGGCTGTCTATGTCCCGCATCAATATAGACCAAAGTACAGAGGGTTAGGCTATGCTATAGTGCACCTACCTGATGCATCAGAAGGTGCGAGGCCCTTGCTAAATTCTGTGCACAGACTTTGAGATCTATGCTTTAGACTGTATCTAAACCTGCTCCAACATGGACTGACATTCTGGCCTACTTTCAGCCGATGCAACTTGTCTGTCGCTGAACAGTCGCTTTTTATGTATTCAGCACCTATGTATAATGTTGTAAAAATGCTCTAGAAGCTAAAGTCGCAGAAATGTCACACATATTTGGCCTGCAACTTTCTGTGCGACAAATTCAGACAGGAAAAATCAGTATAAATCCTTAGAAAATTATCCCCCAGTGTCTCCATCTGCTGGCGGTATTGAATAAGCATTGCTGCACTGATGGGGTATGCATTAGACGAAAAAAAAGAAGAAAAAGAAGAATAATACGCCCAGAAAAGAGGCGAAAAGGAGAAAAACGTAAAAAAACGTGAAAAAAAAGTAAGAGGAAGAGAAGGGAAAAAAAGGTGGAAATGGGTTTAAAAGTGATTTCGGCGGAGAAATATATATATATATATATATATATATATATATATATATATATATACGCGCACACACACACATATATATAAACGTATTCTCCGTTGAGATATTGCAGCCGCTGCTGTGTCCAGGCCCAGGAGCCTTAGCACTGTGCTGTGATGTCACTCAATACCACTGACATCACTAGGTGTAAACAACATCTCTCCTTTGCTGTGTATGTGACTATGGAGCTGTTTGGTGATGTCGTCTATTATGGCCTTCATAGAAGCAACAGGAGATTGTTGCATCCATCTAGAACCCTCAGAACTACAGTGCTATGATGTCACTCACTTCCACAGGCCTTGCAGAGTGTAAACAACAACAACCCAGCTTTGTTGTGTATGTAACCATAGGGATTGTGATGTCACCTAGAACCTTCACAGCAGCGACAGCTTTATGAGGAGCATCAGCACTGCTCTGCCTGAGCAGAACCATCACCGCCATAGGTTGTCAAATAACCCGGATTTAACCCACACAGGTAAGTCCAATGGGGTGCAGGCATGTCCTCTATGCTTACAGCTTCCCGTGGGTGTTGGTTTGATACCGTTTGGGGACAGCCAAGGAGGCATCTGCAGGCAACAAAGGTAGGTGTGTGCTTGTGTGTGTGTTTCCTATGCAGATCCTAAGCCCAGTGTCACATGCAAGTAGGAGGAGTAAGAAGGGTTCCTGGCAAATCCGGGTTATGGATTGCATTTAAAAAGGCCCCGTGGGAGTGCAATGGGCCCCTGTCTTGCTGCTTAGCAATAATGGTATGGGTTTAGGTTCTGCTGTGTGTACTGGTGGTTGACTGCCCCCCAGCCCAGAGTGTGCATGGAAAATTGTCTGGCAGCCTCCCTGACAGCAAGCAGTGATAGTGCCCATGAAGGGGACCTTGTTGGGCCCGCCCCTTTCACGGTTATCGCTTCTCGGCCTTTTGGCTAAGATCAAGTGTAGTATCTGTTCTTATCAGTTTAATATCTGATACGTCCCCTATCTGGGGACCATATATTAAATGGATTTTTGAGAACGGGGGCCGATTTCGAAGCTTGCTTCCGTCGCCCTATGCATTGACCCGATATGGCAGTATCTTCGGGTACAGTGCACCACCCCCTTGCAGGGTTAAAAAGAAAGATTCCTACTTTCATTGCTACCTGCTTGCTGGCTAGCCAGCTAGCCAGCCCTGTGGGCCTTGCTGCTGCTGCTGCTGCTGCAGCCAAAAAACAAAAGGTGGTGCTGCTGCTGCTTCTGCTGCTTCTGCTTGTGTCTGGCCGCTGTTGGAGCGTCCAGGCACAGGACTTCTGCTGCTGCTGACTAAATGGCCTCCTTAATTGGATCATTTGAGTAGCCAGCACACCTGTGCAGGTAGGGCATGACATGATAGGCAGCTGCCTTGATAGCGGGTGGGTGCTGAATGTTCCTAATTGACAAAATAAGATTAATGCTTATGAAGAAATATAAAATCTCATCCCTTCCCCAATATCGCGCCACACCCCTACCCCTTAATTCCCTGGTTGAACTTGATGGACATATGTCTTTTTTCGACCGTACTAACTATGTAACTATGTAACATAACATGGGGGGGTCTCCTGGCTGTTCACACAGGTGTGTCATTGCTGTACATTGACCATGCATTGCTTCTGTGGTATTGCAAAGGCAAAGACAAATGCTTCCAGCCATCCATTGCACTAATGGATTGGTCATCAGCTGGCTGTCTATGTCCCGCATCAATATAGACCAAAGTACAGAGGGTTAGGCTATGCTATAGTGCACCTACCTGATGCATCAGAAGGTGCGAGGCCCTTGCTAAATTCTGTGCACAGACTTTGAGATCTATGCTTTAGACTGTATCTAAACCTGCTCCAACATGGACTGACATTCTGGCCTACTTTCAGCCGATGCGACTTGTCTGTCGCTGAACAGTCGCTTTTTATGTATTCAGCACCTATGTATAATGTTGTAAAAATGCTCTAGAAGCTAAAGTCGCAGAAATGTCACACATATTTGGCCTGCAACTTTCTGTGCGACAAATTCAGACAGGAAAAATCAGTATAAATCCTTAGAAAATTATCCCCCAGTGTCTCCATCTGCTGGCGGTATTGAATAAGCATTGCTGCACTGATGGGGTATGCATTAGACGAAAAAAAAGAAGAAAAAGAAGAATAATACGCCCAGAAAAGAGGCGAAAAGGAGAAAAACGTAAAAAAACGTGAAAAAAAAGTAAGAGGAAGAGAAGGGAAAAAAAGGTGGAAATGGGTTTAAAAGTGATTTCGGCGGAGAAATATATATATATATATATATATATATATATATATATACGCGCACACACACACATATATATAAACGTATTCTCCGTTGAGATATTGCAGCCGCTGCTGTGTCCAGGCCCAGGAGCCTTAGCACTGTGCTGTGATGTCACTCAATACCACTGACATCACTAGGTGTAAACAACATCTCTCCTTTGCTGTGTATGTGACTATGGAGCTGTTTGGTGATGTCGTCTATTATGGCCTTCATAGAAGCAACAGGAGATTGTTGCATCCATCTAGAACCCTCAGAACTACAGTGCTATGATGTCACTCACTTCCACAGGCCTTGCAGAGTGTAAACAACAACAACCCAGCTTTGTTGTGTATGTAACCATAGGGATTGTGATGTCACCTAGAACCTTCACAGCAGCGACAGCTTTATGAGGAGCATCAGCACTGCTCTGCCTGAGCAGAACCATCACCGCCATAGGTTGTCAAATAACCCGGATTTAACCCACACAGGTAAGTCCAATGGGCTGCAGGCATGTCCTCTATGCTTACAGCTTCCCGTGGGTGTTGGTTTGATACCGTTTGGGGACAGCCAAGGAGGCATCTGCAGGCAACAAAGGTAGGTGTGTGCTTGTGTGTGTGTTTCCTATGCAGATCCTAAGCCCAGTGTCACATGCAAGTAGGAGGAGTAAGAAGGGTTCCTGGCAAATCCGGGTTATGGATTGCATTTAAAAAGGCCCCGTGGGAGTGCAATGGGCCCCTGTCTTGCTGCTTAGCAATAATGGTATGGGTTTAGGTTCTGCTGTGTGTACTGGTGGTTGACTGCCCCCCAGCCCAGAGTGTGCATGGAAAATTGTCTGGCAGCCTCCCTGACAGCAAGCAGTGATAGTGCCCATGAAGGGGACCTTGTTGGGCCCGCCCCTTTCACGGTTATCGCTTCTCGGCCTTTTGGCTAAGATCAAGTGTAGTATCTGTTCTTATCAGTTTAATATCTGATACGTCCCCTATCTGGGGACCATATATTAAATGGATTTTTGAGAACGGGGGCCGATTTCGAAGCTTGCTTCCGTCGCCCTATGCATTGACCCGATATGGCAGTATCTTCGGGTACAGTGCACCACCCCCTTACAGGGTTAAAAAGAAAGATTCCTACTTTCATTGCTACCTGCTTGCTGGCTAGCCAGCTAGCCAGCCCTGTGGGCCTTGCTGCTGCTGCTGCAGCCAAAAAACAAAAGGTGGTGCTGCTGCTGCTTCTGCTGCTTCTGCTTGTGTCTGGCCGCTGTTGGAGCGTCCAGGCACAGGACTTCTGCTGCTGCTGACTAAATGGCCTCCTTAATTGGATCATTTGAGTAGCCAGCACACCTGTGCAGGTAGGGCATGACATGATAGGCAGCTGCCTTGATAGCGGGTGGGTGCTGAATGTTCCTAATTGACAAAATAAGATTAATGCTTATGAAGAAATATAAAATCTCATCCCTTCCCCAATATCGCGCCACACCCCTACCCCTTAATTCCCTGGTTGAACTTGATGGACATATGTCTTTTTTCGACCGTACTAACTATGTAACTATGTAACATAACATGGGGGGGTCTCCTGGCTGTTCACACAGGTGTGTCATTGCTGTACATTGACCATGCATTGCTTCTGTGGTATTGCAAAGGCAAAGACAAATGCTTCCAGCCATCCATTGCACTAATGGATTGGTCATCAGCTGGCTGTCTATGTCCCGCATCAATATAGACCAAAGTACAGAGGGTTAGGCTATGCTATAGTGCACCTACCTGATGCATCAGAAGGTGCGAGGCCCTTGCTAAATTCTGTGCACAGACTTTGAGATCTATGCTTTAGACTGTATCTAAACCTGCTCCAACATGGACTGACATTCTGGCCTACTTTCAGCCGATGCGACTTGTCTGTCGCTGAACAGTCGCTTTTTATGTATTCAGCACCTATGTATAATGTTGTAAAAATGCTCTAGAAGCTAAAGTCGCAGAAATGTCACACATATTTGGCCTGCAACTTTCTGTGCGACAAATTCAGACAGGAAAAATCAGTATAAATCCTTAGAAAATTATCCCCCAGTGTCTCCATCTGCTGGCGGTATTGAATAAGCATTGCTGCACTGATGGGGTATGCATTAGACGAAAAAAAAGAAGAAAAAGAAGAATAATACGCCCAGAAAAGAGGCGAAAAGGAGAAAAACGTAAAAAAACGTGAAAAAAAAGTAAGAGGAAGAGAAGGGAAAAAAAGGTGGAAATGGGTTTAAAAGTGATTTCGGCGGAGAAATATATATATATATATATATATATATATATATATATATATATATATATATATATATATACACGCACACACACACATATATATAAACGTATTCTCCGTTGAGATATTGCAGCCGCTGCTGTGTCCAGGCCCAGGAGCCTTAGCACTGTGCTGTGATGTCACTCAATACCACTGACATCACTAGGTGTAAACAACATCTCTCCTTTGCTGTGTATGTGACTATGGAGCTGTTTGGTGATGTCGTCTATTATGGCCTTCATAGAAGCAACAGGAGATTGTTGCATCCATCTAGAACCCTCAGAACTACAGTGCTATGATGTCACTCACTTCCACAGGCCTTGCAGAGTGTAAACAACAACAACCCAGCTTTGTTGTGTATGTAACCATAGGGATTGTGATGTCACCTAGAACCTTCACAGCAGCGACAGCTTTATGAGGAGCATCAGCACTGCTCTGCCTGAGCAGAACCATCACCGCCATAGGTTGTCAAATAACCCGGATTTAACCCACACAGGTAAGTCCAATGGGGTGCAGGCATGTCCTCTATGCTTACAGCTTCCCGTGGGTGTTGGTTTGATACCGTTTGGGGACAGCCAAGGAGGCATCTGCAGGCAACAAAGGTAGGTGTGTGCTTGTGTGTGTGTTTCCTATGCAGATCCTAAGCCCAGTGTCACATGCAAGTAGGAGGAGTAAGAAGGGTTCCTGGCAAATCCGGGTTATGGATTGCATTTAAAAAGGCCCCGTGGGAGTGCAATGGGCCCCTGTCTTGCTGCTTAGCAATAATGGTATGGGTTTAGGTTCTGCTGTGTGTACTGGTGGTTGACTGCCCCCCAGCCCAGAGTGTGCATGGAAAATTGTCTGGCAGCCTCCCTGACAGCAAGCAGTGATAGTGCCCATGAAGGGGACCTTGTTGGGCCCGCCCCTTTCACGGTTATCGCTTCTCGGCCTTTTGGCTAAGATCAAGTGTAGTATCTGTTCTTATCAGTTTAATATCTGATACGTCCCCTATCTGGGGACCATATATTAAATGGATTTTTGAGAACGGGGGCCGATTTCGAAGCTTGCTTCCGTCGCCCTATGCATTGACCCGATATGGCAGTATCTTCGGGTACAGTGCACCACCCCCTTACAGGGTTAAAAAGAAAGATTCCTACTTTCATTGCTACCTGCTTGCTGGCTAGCCAGCTAGCCAGCCCTGTGGGCCTTGCTGCTGCTGCTGCTGCTGCTGCAGCCAAAAAACAAAAGGTGGTGCTGCTGCTGCTTCTGCTGCTTCTGCTTGTGTCTGGCCGCTGTTGGAGCGTCCAGGCACAGGACTTCTGCTGCTGCTGACTAAATGGCCTCCTTAATTGGATCATTTGAGTAGCCAGCACACCTGTGCAGGTAGGGCATGACATGATAGGCAGCTGCCTTGATAGCGGGTGGGTGCTGAATGTTCCTAATTGACAAAATAAGATTAATGCTTATGAAGAAATATAAAATCTCATCCCTTCCCCAATATCGCGCCACACCCCTACCCCTTAATTCCCTGGTTGAACTTGATGGACATATGTCTTTTTTCGACCGTACTATGTAACTATGTAACATAACATGGGGGGGTCTCCTGGCTGTTCACACAGGTGTGTCATTGCTGTACATTGACCATGCATTGCTTCTGTGGTATTGCAAAGGCAAAGACAAATGCTTCCAGCCATCCATTGCACTAATGGATTGGTCATCAGCTGGCTGTCTATGTCCCGCATCAATATAGACCAAAGTACAGAGGGTTAGGCTATGCTATAGTGCACCTACCTGATGCATCAGAAGGTGCGAGGCCCTTGCTAAATTCTGTGCACAGACTTTGAGATCTATGCTTTAGACTGTATCTAAACCTGCTCCAACATGGACTGACATTCTGGCCTACTTTCAGCCGATGCGACTTGTCTGTCGCTGAACAGTCGCTTTTTATGTATTCAGCACCTATGTATAATGTTGTAAAAATGCTCTAGAAGCTAAAGTCGCAGAAATGTCACACATATTTGGCCTGCAACTTTCTGTGCGACAAATTCAGACAGGAAAAATCAGTATAAATCCTTAGAAAATTATCCCCCAGTGTCTCCATCTGCTGGCGGTATTGAATAAGCATTGCTGCACTGATGGGGTATGCATTAGACGAAAAAAAAGAAGAAAAAGAAGAATAATACGCCCAGAAAAGAGGCGAAAAGGAGAAAAACGTAAAAAAACGTGAAAAAAAAGTAAGAGGAAGAGAAGGGAAAAAAAGGTGGAAATGGGTTTAAAAGTGATTTCGGCGGAGAAATATATATATATATATATATATATATATATATATATATATATATATACGCGCACACACACATATATATAAACGTATTCTCCGTTGAGATATTGCAGCCGCTGCTGTGTCCAGGCCCAGGAGCCTTAGCACTGTGCTGTGATGTCACTCAATACCACTGACATCACTAGGTGTAAACAACATCTCTCCTTTGCTGTGTATGTGACTATGGAGCTGTTTGGTGATGTCGTCTATTATGGCCTTCATAGAAGCAACAGGAGATTGTTGCATCCATCTAGAACCCTCAGAACTACAGTGCTATGATGTCACTCACTTCCACAGGCCTTGCAGAGTGTAAACAACAACAACCCAGCTTTGTTGTGTATGTAACCATAGGGATTGTGATGTCACCTAGAACCTTCACAGCAGCGACAGCTTTATGAGGAGCATCAGCACTGCTCTGCCTGAGCAGAACCATCACCGCCATAGGTTGTCAAATAACCCGGATTTAACCCACACAGGTAAGTCCAATGGGGTGCAGGCATGTCCTCTATGCTTACAGCTTCCCGTGGGTGTTGGTTTGATACCGTTTGGGGACAGCCAAGGAGGCATCTGCAGGCAACAAAGGTAGGTGTGTGCTTGTGTGTGTGTTTCCTATGCAGATCCTAAGCCCAGTGTCACATGCAAGTAGGAGGAGTAAGAAGGGTTCCTGGCAAATCCGGGTTATGGATTGCATTTAAAAAGGCCCCGTGGGAGTGCAATGGGCCCCTGTCTTGCTGCTTAGCAATAATGGTATGGGTTTAGGTTCTGCTGTGTGTACTGGTGGTTGACTGCCCCCCAGCCCAGAGTGTGCATGGAAAATTGTCTGGCAGCCTCCCTGACAGCAAGCAGTGATAGTGCCCATGAAGGGGACCTTGTTGGGCCCGCCCCTTTCACGGTTATCGCTTCTCGGCCTTTTGGCTAAGATCAAGTGTAGTATCTGTTCTTATCAGTTTAATATCTGATACGTCCCCTATCTGGGGACCATATATTAAATGGATTTTTGAGAACGGGGGCCGATTTCGAAGCTTGCTTCCGTCGCCCTATGCATTGACCCGATATGGCAGTATCTTCGGGTACAGTGCACCACCCCCTTACAGGGTTAAAAAGAAAGATTCCTACTTTCATTGCTACCTGCTTGCTGGCTAGCCAGCTAGCCAGCCCTGTGGGCCTTGCTGCTGCTGCTGCTGCTGCTGCAGCCAAAAAACAAAAGGTGGTGCTGCTGCTGCTTCTGCTGCTTCTGCTTGTGTCTGGCCGCTGTTGGAGCGTCCAGGCACAGGACTTCTGCTGCTGCTGACTAAATGGCCTCCTTAATTGGATCATTTGAGTAGCCAGCACACCTGTGCAGGTAGGGCATGACATGATAGGCAGCTGCCTTGATAGCGGGTGGGTGCTGAATGTTCCTAATTGACAAAATAAGATTAATGCTTATGAAGAAATATAAAATCTCATCCCTTCCCCAATATCGCGCCACACCCCTACCCCTTAATTCCCTGGTTGAACTTGATGGACATATGTCTTTTTTCGACCGTACTAACTATGTAACTATGTAACATAACATGGGGGGGTCTCCTGGCTGTTCACACAGGTGTGTCATTGCTGTACATTGACCATGCATTGCTTCTGTGGTATTGCAAAGGCAAAGACAAATGCTTCCAGCCATCCATTGCACTAATGGATTGGTCATCAGCTGGCTGTCTATGTCCCGCATCAATATAGACCAAAGTACAGAGGGTTAGGCTATGCTATAGTGCACCTACCTGATGCATCAGAAGGTGCGAGGCCCTTGCTAAATTCTGTGCACAGACTTTGAGATCTATGCTTTAGACTGTATCTAAACCTGCTCCAACATGGACTGACATTCTGGCCTACTTTCAGCCGATGCGACTTGTCTGTCGCTGAACAGTCGCTTTTTATGTATTCAGCACCTATGTATAATGTTGTAAAAATGCTCTAGAAGCTAAAGTCGCAGAAATGTCACACATATTTGGCCTGCAACTTTCTGTGCGACAAATTCAGACAGGAAAAATCAGTATAAATCCTTAGAAAATTATCCCCCAGTGTCTCCATCTGCTGGCGGTATTGAATAAGCATTGCTGCACTGATGGGGTATGCATTAGACGAAAAAAAAGAAGAAAAAGAAGAATAATACGCCCAGAAAAGAGGCGAAAAGGAGAAAAACGTAAAAAAACGTGAAAAAAAAGTAAGAGGAAGAGAAGGGAAAAAAAGGTGGAAATGGGTTTAAAAGTGATTTCGGCGGAGAAATATATATATATATATATATATATATATATATACGCGCACACACACACATATATATAAACGTATTCTCCGTTGAGATATTGCAGCCGCTGCTGTGTCCAGGCCCAGGAGCCTTAGCACTGTGCTGTGATGTCACTCAATACCACTGACATCACTAGGTGTAAACAACATCTCTCCTTTGCTATGTATGTGACTATGGAGCTGTTTGGTGATGTCGTCTATTATGGCCTTCATAGAAGCAACAGGAGATTGTTGCATCCATCTAGAACCCTCAGAACTACAGTGCTATGATGTCACTCACTTCCACAGGCCTTGCAGAGTGTAAACAACAACAACCCAGCTTTGTTGTGTATGTAACCATAGGGATTGTGATGTCACCTAGAACCTTCACAGCAGCGACAGCTTTATGAGGAGCATCAGCACTGCTCTACCTGAGCAGAACCATCACCGCCATAGGTTGTCAAATAACCCGGATTTAACCCACACAGGTAAGTCCAATGGGGTGCAGGCATGTCCTCTATGCTTACAGCTTCCCGTGGGTGTTGGTTTGATACCGTTTGGGGACAGCCAAGGAGGCATCTGCAGGCAACAAAGGTAGGTGTGTGCTTGTGTGTGTGTTTCCTATGCAGATCCTAAGCCCAGTGTCACATGCAAGTAGGAGGAGTAAGAAGGGTTCCTGGCAAATCCGGGTTATGGATTGCATTTAAAAAGGCCCCGTGGGAGTGCAATGGGCCCCTGTCTTGCTGCTTAGCAATAATGGTATGGGTTTAGGTTCTGCTGTGTGTACTGGTGGTTGACTGCCCCCCAGCCCAGAGTGTGCATGGAAAATTGTCTGGCAGCCTCCCTGACAGCAAGCAGTGATAGTGCCCATGAAGGGGACCTTGTTGGGCCCGCCCCTTTCACGGTTATCGCTTCTCGGCCTTTTGGCTAGATCAAGTGTCTGGTCAGGAGGATCCTGGGAGTTTGTCCTACCTTTTCCAAGGGGGGCTGCTACGAGGAACCGAAAAGGCGATCGACAAGATGGGTGTTCGCATCCGTTACCTTACATCCGGTGAAACGCGGATTCGTTTTTCCTTTCGCTTTGATGTTGATGAAGACAAACAAGAACTCGTCCAACTTTCTTATTTTGTGAAAGAAACTCTCTACAAGCTTCTTGGGGTGAAGAAAGAGAACATCGTCTGTCTCAGAGATCCTCGGAAGGGCAGCTTCATCCTAACTCTGGACTCTGCTTATGCATGCCAGAATCTTTTTGAGAAGCTGAAAAGCAATCAAGACCTTGCTGAGCTTGATGGGATCACGGTCACAGTGTTGTATACTGGAGGCGATATTCCTCTAGTTGTGTGTATGCACAATCCCTTTGTGACTGTGTCCCATATTGAGCTCTTTTTGGGGAAATACTGCAGTTCTGTTAAGTATTCCCATAAGGTGATGAATTCAGAAGACCTATGGACGGGGAAACATAAGTTTTTTGTGAAAATGAAGGAGGATGCTACTGGCATTGGAGGGTTGTGTCATCCACCCTCCAACTTTTCTATCGGTCGGGATAAGGGCTATTTGTTTTATCCCGAGATGCCTACTTTTTGTAGGAAATGTAAGAAATTCGGACATACTATGGAAGTTTGCACGGACAGTACAGTTCGCTGTGGTCGGTGCAATCAAGAAGGCCATGTTTCTAAGGACTGTGCTAAAATCGTCTGCAACATTTGTGGTCAAGAAGGCCATGCCTTTAAAGATTGCAGTCTCCGTTCCAGTGTAGCTAGATCGTGGGCTGACCGTGTAGCGGGGAGAGTGGGTGTAGTGCAAGCTGAAGTACCACCTGCGAAAGCACCCCAGCGGTCTGAGGCGCCTTCAGAAAAGCCGGCTGTAACTTCTGATGTCGTGGCGGAGCTTATGGACCTTTCTGCTGCTGTGCCTGAGACAGAGGGGAGACCTTCTGTGGAGGGTTCTGGCGGTGGAGGGTCACTAGTGAGCAGTGAAGCCATGGAGGTTGGCGTGAAGGAGATCAAGCGGAAGAAGGAACTCGGAGATGAGCCACAACTTGGCATTAAACGGCCTGTCAAAAAAAGCTCAGACGAATGTGAGGACAGTCAACATGCATGGAGGCCTTCTATAAGATCAGCGTCCGATCCAAAAAATATCAAAGAGTTCGAAAGCCCGGAGTCACCTGTGGGTTTCATATCGGACTCAAACTCCAGTAGCGAATAGCTTCCTTAAAGTGCTCCTCTCTTAATGTGAGAGGTCTAAAGAGCCCTACGAGAAGGGCTGCTTTGTTTAGTTTTTTAGAGACCTTGGACTGTTCTCTGTTCTTTTTACAAGAATGTGGAATTGAACATAGTCCAAATTATGAGGACCTTTGTCGTGGCTGGACTTTGGGACCATCGGTCTGGTCGGGTGACAATCTGAACAGATCTTCAGGTGTTGGGATCTTGTTTAGAGGTTCAGATGTACAAGTTTTGTCCTTCTTAGAAATTATACCTGGTAGAGCGCTATTAGTTAATATTAAGTACAATGGCTCGGAGATTAAGCTTTTTAACATCTATGCTTCTCCTGAAAAAAATGAGAGAGCCGACTTGATTAATGATATTCAGGCTTTTATCCCAGGTTCAACACCTATTTTAATGGCTGGAGATTTTAATTGTTGTATGAGTGGTGATCATCGTGAGAGTGGAAGTGTGCATGTCAGAGTGGATAAAACAGAGAAACAGATTAAGAGTATGACTGAGGATTTTAACTTTACCGATGTCTGGAGGAGAAAATACCCAGACGACCCTGGTTACACATGGGAAAATAATGTCTGCAAATCCAGGATTGATTTTATTTTTTTATCGGAAAGTTTTAATCTAGTTGATGTTTCTCTTTTATCGAATATTTTCTCTGATCATAAGTTATTATATGCACATGTCACTTTACCTGGCCTAGAGAAAGGCAGAGGCGTTTGGAAGCTCAACACTACTTTATTAGAGGACATGAAAACAAAAAATGATTTTATTGCTGCTTATAACAAATGGAGATTGCGTCAATCCCAATATAAAAATATTTTGGATTGGTGGGAGGATGTTAAAAAGTGGACTAAACAGTTTTTTATCCGTGTGGGCATCCAAAAGGCTAAGGAGAAAAAGTTATGGTTTAAAATGTTAAACACTAAAATCCAAACATATTATAAACTAAAGCAAGCCGGGCTTGAGATGGATGATGTTATTGCTCAGACAAAGAATGAAATAAAAAATGCCATTAGTCAAAAAGGAAAAGAAATGATTTTTAACAGCAAGGTGCAATGTCTGGAGAATGATGAAAAGTGTTCGAGATTCTTTTTTAAGAAGGTGGTGGGAAAGAAAGAAATGATATCTGTAATAGAAGGGAAGATAACTAATGAAGAGATGTTGCGAGACGCACAAGTATTTTATCAGGAGCTTTTTAATAAAAAAGATATTGATATTTCCTTTACTAATGATGTTTTAGATACCTTGGATTCAAAACTTGACAAAACTGACCAAGAGAGCCTTTGTGATGAAATCTTTTTACCTGAACTTTTAAGCACTTTTAAGAGTTTTTTAAATGGTAAAACACCTGGTTCGGATGGGTTGCCAGTTGAATTTTATCTGTGTTTTTGGTCCATTTTAAAAGATGATCTTTTAGGTATTTTTAACTGTGCTTTTAAATCTGAGATTTTACCTGCGTCCTGGAGAGATGGTGTTGTTACTCTGATTTTTAAAAAAGGAGACATCTCTAAATTAGAAAATTGGAGGCCTATTACCCTGCTAAATACAGACTATAAGGTTTTAGCAAAAATTTTAGCAAATAGGCTCAAGCAGGTAATTGCTAAGGTTATACACAGTGACCAAGTATGCGGAGTACCTGGAAGGAAAATAAGTGATCATCTAAACCTTGTAAAAGATGTTTTATGGTATCAGAAACAATGTGATCAGAAATTGGCAATTTTATCCTTGGATTTTCAAAAGGCCTATGACCGTGTTTCTCATGATTTTTTATGGTTGGTTTTAAAGAAAATGAATTTTCCTGATTTTATTGTTGGAAAAATTGCACTTTTATATAAAAACTGTTTTAGTCGTATTTTAATTAACGGTTTTTTATCCCAAGAGGTATGTTTACAGTCTGGGGTGAAACAGGGGTGCCCCCTATCACCCATTCTTTTCATATGTGCAATAGAACCTCTGTTGAATGTTTTGAGAAAAGATAAGCTCATTAGAGGAGTGCCAATCCCTGGAAGTGGAGGACAGAGCGTAAAGACGATAGCATACATGGATGATGTTAATATTCTATGTTCAGATGAACCATCCCTGAAACGTGCTATCAGACAGACAGAATTTTTTTGTGAGGGCTCTGGCTTCAAATTAAATAAAAATAAATGTGATTGCTTTGCAATAGGGAATTGGGGCAATACGGAGGTGAATGTGCAATATGATAAAATCAAAATCTTGGGTGTCATCTTTGACAATGAAAATAATGGAGAGGAAAGCTGGTCCATCGTCAAAGAGAAAGTGCAAAAGAAAATAAGTTTTTGGAAAATGAGGAAATTAACAATAGAAGGAAAAGTACTGATAATGAAAGCTTTGTTGCTACCTATCATGCTATATTTAAGCTTGGTTTTCCCACCGAGTGAACGCACCTTAAAGTTTTTAAACAAGATTTGCTTTCATTTTTTATGGGGGTCTAAAATGGATAAACTCAGGAGAGATGTAATGATGAAGACAAAGAAATTGGGGGGTAAGGATGTGCCTGATTTAAAAAGGTTTTTATATATTCACTTTTTTTCTATGTGTTTTAATGGCTTGCAAAGAAACTGTTATTGGTCTTATTTTTTAAAATATGCTGCAGGTCACATTTTTAGAAAAAGAAAGTGGATAACCTTACCTTTAACGTCCCCAATCTTATTTATTCCCCCAGCGCACTATGTGGTTTTAGAAAAGATTATTCGTATTTATGGCATTGCTAATTTTAGTCAAGAAATTTGTAGTAATGCACGAAAATTAGTTCCTGAAATCAGGAAGATAGAACAGATTTGCTTAATATCTAATTATTCCACTGAGAAATCTCTAAGAGTTTGGAGGATGGTGAATATGGGATTCTTATCTAATGACTTAAAAGATCTGGCCTGGCAGATAGCACATCAATGTTTGCCTACCAGAGAATTCCAACACAGAAGAGGATTGTGTCGTAGTGCAAAGTGCCCGAGAATGGGGTGTCCTAGTGAGGAAACAGTTTTACACATTTTTTGGAACTGTTTTTACGCCCAGGAGATATGGCATTTGATAGGACCCTTACTAAAATTAATTTCTGATCTTAATTTTTTAAATTATGAAGTTATTTTATATGGATTTTATAATGTTTTATCTGTGGAGAAGTCTCGGGTTTTGTGGATTAGTATAAATTGTATTAAAATTGCACTATGGAAGACGAGGAATATTCTTCTTTTTAAAAGAGACACTATTACCTCTAAAGATTGTGTTCGCCTAGCTCTTAGTGAGATGTATGTTTTCTATTTATTGGATAAAAAAAGATTAGGTCACAAAGTGGCTAAAAGTCTTTGGAATCTACATCTGTGGAATATGCTTTTAGCAGACTAAGTGTAATCTGGACTGCGTAAGGTCTTTTAGTCTAAGAATATTATATCTAAAAGTAAAAAAATCTGTTCTTATCAGTTTAATATCTGATACGTCCCCTATCTGGGGACCATATATTAAATGGATTTTTGAGAACGGGGGCCGATTTCGAAGCTTGCTTCCGTCGCCCTATGCATTGACCCGATATGGCAGTATCTTCGGGTACAGTGCACCACCCCCTTACAGGGTTAAAAAGAAAGATTCCTACTTTCATTGCTACCTGCTTGCTGGCTAGCCAGCTAGCCAGCCCTGTGGGCCTTGCTGCTGCTGCAGCCAAAAAACAAAAGGTGGTGCTGCTGCTGCTTCTGCTGCTTCTGCTTGTGTCTGGCCGCTGTTGGAGCGTCCAGGCACAGGACTTCTGCTGCTGCTGACTAAATGGCCTCCTTAATTGGATCATTTGAGTAGCCAGCACACCTGTGCAGGTAGGGCATGACATGATAGGCAGCTGCCTTGATAGCGGGTGGGTGCTGAATGTTCCTAATTGACAAAATAAGATTAATGCTTATGAAGAAATATAAAATCTCATCCCTTCCCCAATATCGCGCCACACCCCTACCCCTTAATTCCCTGGTTGAACTTGATGGACATATGTCTTTTTTCGACCGTACTAACTATGTAACTATGTAACATAACATGGGGGGGTCTCCTGGCTGTTCACACAGGTGTGTCATTGCTGTACATTGACCATGCATTGCTTCTGTGGTATTGCAAAGGCAAAGACAAATGCTTCCAGCCATCCATTGCACTAATGGATTGGTCATCAGCTGGCTGTCTATGTCCCGCATCAATATAGACCAAAGTACAGAGGGTTAGGCTATGCTATAGTGCACCTACCTGATGCATCAGAAGGTGCGAGGCCCTTGCTAAATTCTGTGCACAGACTTTGAGATCTATGCTTTAGACTGTATCTAAACCTGCTCCAACATGGACTGACATTCTGGCCTACTTTCAGCCGATGCGACTTGTCTGTCGCTGAACAGTCGCTTTTTATGTATTCAGCACCTATGTATAATGTTGTAAAAATGCTCTAGAAGCTAAAGTCGCAGAAATGTCACACATATTTGGCCTGCAACTTTCTGTGCGACAAATTCAGACAGGAAAAATCAGTATAAATCCTTAGAAAATTATCCCCCAGTGTCTCCATCTGCTGGCGGTATTGAATAAGCATTGCTGCACTGATGGGGTATGCATTAGACGAAAAAAAAGAAGAAAAAGAAGAATAATACGCCCAGAAAAGAGGCGAAAAGGAGAAAAACGTAAAAAAACGTGAAAAAAAAGTAAGAGGAAGAGAAGGGAAAAAAAGGTGGAAATGGGTTTAAAAGTGATTTCGGCAGAGAAATATATATATATATATATATATATATATATATATATATATATATACGCGCACACACACACATATATATAAACGTATTCTCCGTTGAGATATTGCAGCCGCTGCTGTGTCCAGGCCCAGGAGCCTTAGCACTGTGCTGTGATGTCACTCAATACCACTGACATCACTAGGTGTAAACAACATCTCTCCTTTGCTGTGTATGTGACTATGGAGCTGTTTGGTGATGTCGTCTATTATGGCCTTCATAGAAGCAACAGGAGATTGTTGCATCCATCTAGAACCCTCAGAACTACAGTGCTATGATGTCACTCACTTCCACAGGCCTTGCAGAGTGTAAACAACAACAACCCAGCTTTGTTGTGTATGTAACCATAGGGATTTGTGATGTCACCTAGAACCTTCACAGCAGCGACAGCTTTATGAGGAGCATCAGCACTGCTCTGCCTGAGCAGAACCATCACCGCCATAGGTTGTCAAATAACCCGGATTTAACCCACACAGGTAAGTCCAATGGGGTGCAGGCATGTCCTCTATGCTTACAGCTTCCCGTGGGTGTTGGTTTGATACCGTTTGGGGACAGCCAAGGAGGCATCTGCAGGCAACAAAGGTAGGTGTGTGCTTGTGTGTGTGTTTCCTATGCAGATCCTAAGCCCAGTGTCACATGCAAGTAGGAGGAGTAAGAAGGGTTCCTGGCAAATCCGGGTTATGGATTGCATTTAAAAAGGCCCCGTGGGAGTGCAATGGGCCCCTGTCTTGCTGCTTAGCAATAATGGTATGGGTTTAGGTTCTGCTGTGTGTACTGGTGGTTGACTGCCCCCCAGCCCAGAGTGTGCATGGAAAATTGTCTGGCAGCCTCCCTGACAGCAAGCAGTGATAGTGCCCATGAAGGGGACCTTGTTGGGCCCGCCCCTTTCACGGTTATCGCTTCTCGGCCTTTTGGCTAAGATCAAGTGTAGTATCTGTTCTTATCAGTTTAATATCTGATACGTCCCCTATCTGGGGACCATATATTAAATGGATTTTTGAGAACGGGGGCCGATTTCGAAGCTTGCTTCCGTCGCCCTTTGCATTGACCCGATATGGCAGTATCTTCGGGTACAGTGCACCACCCCCTTACAGGGTTAAAAAGAAAGATTCCTACTTTCATTGCTACCTGCTTGCTGGCTAGCCAGCTAGCCAGCCCTGTGGGCCTTGCTGCTGCTGCTGCTGCTGCTGCTTCTGCTGCTTCTGCTTGTGTCTGGCCGCTGTTGGAGCGTCCAGGCACAGGACTTCTGCTGCTGCTGACTAAATGGCCTCCTTAATTGGATCATTTGAGTAGCCAGCACACCTGTGCAGGTAGGGCATGACATGATAGGCAGCTGCCTTGATAGCGGGTGGGTGCTGAATGTTCCTAATTGACAAAATAAGATTAATGCTTATGAAGAAATATAAAATCTCATCCCTTCCCCAATATCGCGCCACACCCCTACCCCTTAATTCCCTGGTTGAACTTGATGGACATATGTCTTTTTTCGACCGTACTAACTATGTAACTATGTAACATAACATGGGGGGGTCTCCTGGCTGTTCACACAGGTGTGTCATTGCTGTACATTGACCATGCATTGCTTCTGTGGTATTGCAAAGGCAAAGACAAATGCTTCCAGCCATTCATTGCACTAATGGATTGGTCATCAGCTGGCTGTCTATGTCCCGCATCAATATAGACCAAAGTACAGAGGGTTAGGCTATGCTATAGTGCACCTACCTGATGCATCAGAAGGTGCGAGGCCCTTGCTAAATTCTGTGCACAGACTTTGAGATCTATGCTTTAGACTGTATCTAAACCTGCTCCAACATGGACTGACATTCTGGCCTACTTTCAGCCGATGCGACTTGTCTGTCGCTGAACAGTCGCTTTTTATGTATTCAGCACCTATGTATAATGTTGTAAAAATGCTCTAGAAGCTAAAGTTGCAGAAATGTCACACATATTTGGCCTGCAACTTTCTGTGCGACAAATTCAGACAGGAAAAATCAGTATAAATCCTTAGAAAATTATCCCCCAGTGTCTCCATCTGCTGGCGGTATTGAATAAGCATTGCTGCACTGATGGGGTATGCATTAGACGAAAAAAAAGAAGAAAAAGAAGAATAATACGCCCAGAAAAGAGGCGAAAAGGAGAAAAACGTAAAAAAACGTGAAAAAAAAGTAAGAGGAAGAGAAGGGAAAAAAAGGTGGAAATGGGTTTAAAAGTGATTTCGGCGGAGAAATATATATATATATATATATATATATATATATATATATATATATACGCGCACACACACACATATATATAAACGTATTCTCCGTTGAGATATTGCAGCCGCTGCTGTGTCCAGGCCCAGGAGCCTTAGCACTGTGCTGTGATGTCACTCAATACCACTGACATCACTAGGTGTAAACAACATCTCTCCTTTGCTGTGTATGTGACTATGGAGCTGTTTGGTGATGTCGTCTATTATGGCCTTCATAGAAGCAACAGGAGATTGTTGCATCCATCTAGAACCCTCAGAACTACAGTGCTATGATGTCACTCACTTCCACAGGCCTTGCAGAGTGTAAACAACAACAACCCAGCTTTGTTGTGTATGTAACCATAGGGATTGTGATGTCACCTAGAACCTTCACAGCAGCGACAGCTTTATGAGGAGCATCAGCACTGCTCTGCCTGAGCAGAACCATCACCGCCATAGGTTGTCAAATAACCCGGATTTAACCCACACAGGTAAGTCCAATGGGGTGCAGGCATGTCCTCTATGCTTACAGCTTCCCGTGGGTGTTGGTTTGATACCGTTTGGGGACAGCCAAGGAGGCATCTGCAGGCAACAAAGGTAGGTGTGTGCTTGTGTGTGTGTTTCCTATGCAGATCCTAAGCCCAGTGTCACATGCAAGTAGGAGGAGTAAGAAGGGTTCCTGGCAAATCCGGGTTATGGATTGCATTTAAAAAGGCCCCGTGGGAGTGCAATGGGCCCCTGTCTTGCTGCTTAGCAATAATGGTATGGGTTTAGGTTCTGCTGTGTGTACTGGTGGTTGACTGCCCCCCAGCCCAGAGTGTGCATGGAAAATTGTCTGGCAGCCTCCCTGACAGCAAGCAGTGATAGTGCCCATGAAGGGGACCTTGTTGGGCCCGCCCCTTTCACGGTTATCGCTTCTCGGCCTTTTGGCTAAGATCAAGTGTAGTATCTGTTCTTATCAGTTTAATATCTGATACGTCCCCTATCTGGGGACCATATATTAAATGGATTTTTGAGAACGGGGGCCGATTTCGAAGCTTGCTTCCGTCGCCCTATGCATTGACCCGATATGGCAGTATCTTCGGGTACAGTGCACCACCCCCTTACAGGGTTAAAAAGAAAGATTCCTACTTTCATTGCTACCTGCTTGCTGGCTAGCCAGCTAGCCAGCCCTGTGGGCCTTGCTGCTGCTGCTGCTGCTGCTGCTGCTGCTGCAGCCAAAAAACAAAAGGTGGTGCTGCTGCTGCTTCTGCTGCTTCTGCTTGTGTCTGGCCGCTGTTGGAGCGTCCAGGCACAGGACTTCTGCTGCTGCTGACTAAATGGCCTCCTTAATTGGATCATTTGAGTAGCCAGCACACCTGTGCAGGTAGGGCATGACATGATAGGCAGCTGCCTTGATAGCGGGTGGGTGCTGAATGTTCCTAATTGACAAAATAAGATTAATGCTTATGAAGAAATATAAAATCTCATCCCTTCCCCAATATCGCGCCACACCCCTACCCCTTAATTCCCTGGTTGAACTTGATGGACATATGTCTTTTTTCGACCGTACTAACTTTGTAACTATGTAACATAACATGGGGGGGTCTCCTGGCTGTTCACACAGGTGTGTCATTGCTGTACATTGACCATGCATTGCTTCTGTGGTATTGCAAAGGCAAAGACAAATGCTTCCAGCCATCCATTGCACTAATGGATTGGTCATCAGCTGGCTGTCTATGTCCCGCATCAATATAGACCAAAGTACAGAGGGTTAGGCTATGCTATAGTGCACCTACCTGATGCATCAGAAGGTGCGAGGCCCTTGCTAAATTCTGTGCACAGACTTTGAGATCTATGCTTTAGACTGTATCTAAACCTGCTCCAACATGGACTGACATTCTGGCCTACTTTCAGCCGATGCGACTTGTCTGTCGCTGAACAGTCGCTTTTTATGTATTCAGCACCTATGTATAATGTTGTAAAAATGCTCTAGAAGCTAAAGTCGCAGAAATGTCACACAAATTTGGCCTGCAACTTTCTGTGCGACAAATTCAGACAGGAAAAATCAGTATAAATCCTTAGAAAATTATCCCCCAGTGTCTCCATCTGCTGGCGGTATTGAATAAGCATTGCTGCACTGATGGGGTATGCATTAGACGAAAAAAAAGAAGAAAAAGAAGAATAATACGCCCAGAAAAGAGGCGAAAAGGAGAAAAACGTAAAAAAACGTGAAAAAAAAGTAAGAGGAAGAGAAGGGAAAAAAAGGTGGAAATGGGTTTAAAAGTGATTTCGGCGGAGAAATATATATATATATATATATATATATATATATATATATATATATATACGCGCACACACACACATATATATAAACGTATTCTCCGTTGAGATATTGCAGCCGCTGCTGTGTCCAGGCCCAGGAGCCTTAGCACTGTGCTGTGATGTCACTCAATACCACTGACATCACTAGGTGTAAACAACATCTCTCCTTTGCTGTGTATGTGACTATGGAGCTGTTTGGTGATGTCGTCTATTATGGCCTTCATAGAAGCAACAGGAGATTGTTGCATCCATCTAGAACCCTCAGAACTACAGTGCTATGATGTCACTCACTTCCACAGGCCTTGCAGAGTGTAAACAACAACAACCCAGCTTTGTTGTGTATGTAACCATAGGGATTGTGATGTCACCTAGAACCTTCACAGCAGCGACAGCTTTATGAGGAGCATCAGCACTGCTCTGCCTGAGCAGAACCATCACCGCCATAGGTTGTCAAATAACCCGGATTTAACCCACACAGGTAAGTCCAATGGGGTGCAGGCATGTCCTCTATGCTTACAGCTTCCCGTGGGTGTTGGTTTGATACCGTTTGGGGACAGCCAAGGAGGCATCTGCAGGCAACAAAGGTAGGTGTGTGCTTGTGTGTGTGTTTCCTATGCAGATCCTAAGCCCAGTGTCACATGCAAGTAGGAGGAGTAAGAAGGGTTCCTGGCAAATCCGGGTTATGGATTGCATTTAAAAAGGCCCCGTGGGAGTGCAATGGGCCCCTGTCTTGCTGCTTAGCAATAATGGTATGGGTTTAGGTTCTGCTGTGTGTACTGGTGGTTGACTGCCCCCCAGCCCAGAGTGTGCGTGGAAAATTGTCTGGCAGCCTCCCTGACAGCAAGCAGTGATAGTGCCCATGAAGGGGACCTTGTTGGGCCCGCCCCTTTCACGGTTATCGCTTCTCGGCCTTTTGGCTAAGATCAAGTGTAGTATCTGTTCTTATCAGTTTAATATCTGATACGTCCCCTATCTGGGGACCATATATTAAATGGATTTTTGAGAACGGGGGCCGATTTCGAAGCTTGCTTCCGTCGCCCTATGCATTGACCCGATATGGCAGTATCTTCGGGTACAGTGCACCACCCCCTTACAGGGTTAAAAAGAAAGATTCCTACTTTCATTGCTACCTGCTTGCTGGCTAGCCAGCTAGCCAGCCCTGTGGGCCTTGCTGCTGCTGCTGCTGCTGCAGCCAAAAAACAAAAGGTGGTGCTGCTGCTGCTTCTGCTGCTTCTGCTTGTGTCTGGCCGCTGTTGGAGCGTCCAGGCACAGGACTTCTGCTGCTGCTGACTAAATGGCCTCCTTAATTGGATCATTTGAGTAGCCAGCACACCTGTGCAGGTAGGGCATGACATGATAGGCAGCTGCCTTGATAGCGGGTGGGTGCTGAATGTTCCTAATTGACAAAATAAGATTAATGCTTATGAAGAAATATAAAATCTCATCCCTTCCCCAATATCGCGCCACACCCCTACCCCTTAATTCCCTGGTTGAACTTGATGGACATATGTCTTTTTTCGACCGTACTAACTATGTAACTATGTAACATAACATGGGGGGGTCTCCTGGCTGTTCACACAGGTGTGTCATTGCTGTACATTGACCATGCATTGCTTCTGTGGTATTGCAAAGGCAAAGACAAATGCTTCCAGCCATCCATTGCACTAATGGATTGGTCATCAGCTGGCTGTCTATGTCCCGCATCAATATAGACCAAAGTACAGAGGGTTAGGCTATGCTATAGTGCACCTACCTGATGCATCAGAAGGTGCGAGGCCCTTGCTAAATTCTGTGCACAGACTTTGAGATCTATGCTTTAGACTGTATCTAAACCTGCTCCAACATGGACTGACATTCTGGCCTACTTTCAGCCGATGCGACTTGTCTGTCGCTGAACAGTCGCTTTTTATGTATTCAGCACCTATGTATAATGTTGTAAAAATGCTCTAGAAGCTAAAGTCGCAGAAATGTCACACATATTTGGCCTGCAACTTTCTGTGCGACAAATTCAGACAGGAAAAATCAGTATAAATCCTTAGAAAATTATCCCCCAGTGTCTCCATCTGCTGGCGGTATTGAATAAGCATTGCTGCACTGATGGGGTATGCATTAGACGAAAAAAAAGAAGAAAAAGAAGAATAATACGCCCAGAAAAGAGGCGAAAAGGAGAAAAACGTAAAAAAACGTGAAAAAAAAGTAAGAGGAAGAGAAGGGAAAAAAAGGTGGAAATGGGTTTAAAAGTGATTTCGGCGGAGAAATATATATATATATATATATATATATATATATATATATATATATACGCGCACACACACACATATATATAAACGTATTCTCCGTTGAGATATTGCAGCCGCTGCTGTGTCCAGGCCCAGGAGCCTTAGCACTGTGCTGTGATGTCACTCAATACCACTGACATCACTAGGTGTAAACAACATCTCTCCTTTGCTGTGTATGTGACTATGGAGCTGTTTGGTGATGTCGTCTATTATGGCCTTCATAGAAGCAACAGGAGATTGTTGCATCCATCTAGAACCCTCAGAACTACAGTGCTATGATGTCACTCACTTCCACAGGCCTTGCAGAGTGTAAACAACAACAACCCAGCTTTGTTGTGTATGTAACCATAGGGATTGTGATGTCACCTAGAACCTTCACAGCAGCGACAGCTTTATGAGGAGCATCAGCACTGCTCTGCCTGAGCAGAACCATCACCGCCATAGGTTGTCAAATAACCCGGATTTAACCCACACAGGTAAGTCCAATGGGGTGCAGGCATGTCCTCTATGCTTACAGCTTCCCGTGGGTGTTGGTTTGATACCGTTTGGGGACAGCCAAGGAGGCATCTGCAGGCAACAAAGGTAGGTGTGTGCTTGTGTGTGTGTTTCCTATGCAGATCCTAAGCCCAGTGTCACATGCAAGTAGGAGGAGTAAGAAGGGTTCCTGGCAAATCCGGGTTATGGATTGCATTTAAAAAGGCCCCGTGGGAGTGCAATGGGCCCCTGTCTTGCTGCTTAGCAATAATGGTATGGGTTTAGGTTCTGCTGTGTGTACTGGTGGTTGACTGCCCCCCAGCCCAGAGTGTGCATGGAAAATTGTCTGGCAGCCTCCCTGACAGCAAGCAGTGATAGTGCCCATGAAGGGGACCTTGTTGGGCCCGCCCCTTTCACGGTTATCGCTTCTCGGCCTTTTGGCTAAGATCAAGTGTAGTATCTGTTCTTATCAGTTTAATATCTGATACGTCCCCTATCTGGGGACCATATATTAAATGGATTTTTGAGAACGGGGGCCGATTTCGAAGCTTGCTTCCGTCGCCCTATGCATTGACCCGATATGGCAGTATCTTCGGGTACAGTGCACCACCCCCTTACAGGGTTAAAAAGAAAGATTCCTACTTTCATTGCTACCTGCTTGCTGGCTAGCCAGCTAGCCAGCCCTGTGGGCCTTGCTGCTGCTGCTGCTGCTGCAGCCAAAAAACAAAAGGTGGTGCTGCTGCTGCTTCTGCTGCTTCTGCTTGTGTCTGGCCGCTGTTGGAGCGTCCAGGCACAGGACTTCTGCTGCTGCTGACTAAATGGCCTCCTTAATTGGATCATTTGAGTAGCCAGCACACCTGTGCAGGTAGGGCATGACATGATAGGCAGCTGCCTTGATAGCGGGTGGGTGCTGAATGTTCCTAATTGACAAAATAAGATTAATGCTTATGAAGAAATATAAAATCTCATCCCTTCCCCAATATCGCGCCACACCCCTACCCCTTAATTCCCTGGTTGAACTTGATGGACATATGTCTTTTTTCGACCGTACTAACTATGTAACTATGTAACATAACATGGGGGGGTCTCCTGGCTGTTCACACAGGTGTGTCATTGCTGTACATTGACCATGCATTGCTTCTGTGGTATTGCAAAGGCAAAGACAAATGCTTCCAGCCATCCATTGCACTAATGGATTGGTCATCAGCTGGCTGTCTATGTCCCGCATCAATATAGACCAAAGTACAGAGGGTTAGGCTATGCTATAGTGCACCTACCTGATGCATCAGAAGGTGCGAGGCCCTTGCTAAATTCTGTGCACAGACTTTGAGATCTATGCTTTAGACTGTATCTAAACCTGCTCCAACATGGACTGACATTCTGGCCTACTTTCAGCCGATGCGACTTGTCTGTCGCTGAACAGTCGCTTTTTATGTATTCAGCACCTATGTATAATGTTGTAAAAATGCTCTAGAAGCTAAAGTCGCAGAAATGTCACACATATTTGGCCTGCAACTTTCTGTGCGACAAATTCAGACAGGAAAAATCAGTATAAATCCTTAGAAAATTATCCCCCAGTGTCTCCATCTGCTGGCGGTATTGAATAAGCATTGCTGCACTGATGGGGTATGCATTAGACGAAAAAAAAGAAGAAAAAGAAGAATAATACGCCCAGAAAAGAGGCGAAAAGGAGAAAAACGTAAAAAAACGTGAAAAAAAAGTAAGAGGAAGAGAAGGGAAAAAAAGGTGGAAATGGGTTTAAAAGTGATTTCGGCGGAGAAATATATATATATATATATATATATATATATATATATATATACGCGCACACACACACATATATATAAACGTATTCTCCGTTGAGATATTGCAGCCGCTGCTGTGTCCAGGCCCAGGAGCCTTAGCACTGTGCTGTGATGTCACTCAATACCACTGACATCACTAGGTGTAAACAACATCTCTCCTTTGCTGTGTATGTGACTATGGAGCTGTTTGGTGATGTCGTCTATTATGGCCTTCATAGAAGCAACAGGAGATTGTTGCATCCATCTAGAACCCTCAGAACTACAGTGCTATGATGTCACTCACTTCCACAGGCCTTGCAGAGTGTAAACAACAACAACCCAGCTTTGTTGTGTATGTAACCATAGGGATTGTGATGTCACCTAGAACCTTCACAGCAGCGACAGCTTTATGAGGAGCATCAGCACTGCTCTGCCTGAGCAGAACCATCACCGCCATAGGTTGTCAAATAACCCGGATTTAACCCACACAGGTAAGTCCAATGGGGTGCAGGCATGTCCTCTATGCTTACAGCTTCCCGTGGGTGTTGGTTTGATACCGTTTGGGGACAGCCAAGGAGGCATCTGCAGGCAACAAAGGTAGGTGTGTGCTTGTGTGTGTGTTTCCTATGCAGATCCTAAGCCCAGTGTCACATGCAAGTAGGAGGAGTAAGAAGGGTTCCTGGCAAATCCGGGTTATGGATTGCATTTAAAAAGGCCCCGTGGGAGTGCAATGGGCCCCTGTCTTGCTGCTTAGCAATAATGGTATGGGTTTAGGTTCTGCTGTGTGTACTGGTGGTTGACTGCCCCCCAGCCCAGAGTGTGCATGGAAAATTGTCTGGCAGCCTCCCTGACAGCAAGCAGTGATAGTGCCCATGAAGGGGACCTTGTTGGGCCCGCCCCTTTCACGGTTATCGCTTCTCGGCCTTTTGGCTAAGATCAAGTGTAGTATCTGTTCTTATCAGTTTAATATCTGATACGTCCCCTATCTGGGGACCATATATTAAATGGATTTTTGAGAACGGGGGCCGATTTCGAAGCTTGCTTCCGTCGCCCTATGCATTGACCCGATATGGCAGTATCTTCGGGTACAGTGCACCACCCCCTTACAGGGTTAAAAAGAAAGATTCCTACTTTCATTGCTACCTGCTTGCTGGCTAGCCAGCTAGCCAGCCCTGTGGGCCTTGCTGCTGCTGCTGCTGCTGCAGCCAAAAAACAAAAGGTGGTGCTGCTGCTGCTTCTGCTGCTTCTGCTTGTGTCTGGCCGCTGTTGGAGCGTCCAGGCACAGGACTTCTGCTGCTGCTGACTAAATGGCCTCCTTAATTGGATCATTTGAGTAGCCAGCACACCTGTGCAGGTAGGGCATGACATGATAGGCAGCTGCCTTGATAGCGGGTGGGTGCTGAATGTTCCTAATTGACAAAATAAGATTAATGCTTATGAAGAAATATAAAATCTCATCCCTTCCCCAATATCGCGCCACACCCCTACCCCTTAATTCCCTGGTTGAACTTGATGGACATATGTCTTTTTTCGACCGTACTAACTATGTAACTATGTAACATAACATGGGGGGGTCTCCTGGCTGTTCACACAGGTGTGTCATTGCTGTACATTGACCATGCATTGCTTCTGTGGTATTGCAAAGGCAAAGACAAATGCTTCCAGCCATCCATTGCACTAATGGATTGGTCATCAGCTGGCTGTCTATGTCCCGCATCAATATAGACCAAAGTACAGAGGGTTAGGCTATGCTATAGTGCACCTACCTGATGCATCAGAAGGTGCGAGGCCCTTGCTAAATTCTGTGCACAGACTTTGAGATCTATGCTTTAGACTGTATCTAAACCTGCTCCAACATGGACTGACATTCTGGCCTACTTTCAGCCGATGCGACTTGTCTGTCGCTGAACAGTCGCTTTTTATGTATTCAGCACCTATGTATAATGTTGTAAAAATGCTCTAGAAGCTAAAGTCGCAGAAATGTCACACATATTTGGCCTGCAACTTTCTGTGCGACAAATTCAGACAGGAAAAATCAGTATAAATCCTTAGAAAATTATCCCCCAGTGTCTCCATCTGCTGGCGGTATTGAATAAGCATTGCTGCACTGATGGGGTATGCATTAGACGAAAAAAAAGAAGAAAAAGAAGAATAATACGCCCAGAAAAGAGGCGAAAAGGAGAAAAACGTAAAAAAACGTGAAAAAAAAGTAAGAGGAAGAGAAGGGAAAAAAAGGTGGAAATGGGTTTAAAAGTGATTTCGGCGGAGAAATATATATATATATATATATATATATATATATATATATATACGCGCACACACACACATATATATAAACGTATTCTCCGTTGAGATATTGCAGCCGCTGCTGTGTCCAGGCCCAGGAGCCTTAGCACTGTGCTGTGATGTCACTCAATACCACTGACATCACTAGGTGTAAACAACATCTCTCCTTTGCTGTGTATGTGACTATGGAGCTGTTTGGTGATGTCGTCTATTATGGCCTTCATAGAAGCAACAGGAGATTGTTGCATCCATCTAGAACCCTCAGAACTACAGTGCTATGATGTCACTCACTTCCACAGGCCTTGCAGAGTGTAAACAACAACAACCCAGCTTTGTTGTGTATGTAACCATAGGGATTGTGATGTCACCTAGAACCTTCACAGCAGCGACAGCTTTATGAGGAGCATCAGCACTGCTCTGCCTGAGCAGAACCATCACCGCCATAGGTTGTCAAATAACCCGGATTTAACCCACACAGGTAAGTCCAATGGGGTGCAGGCATGTCCTCTATGCTTACAGCTTCCCGTGGGTGTTGGTTTGATACCGTTTGGGGACAGCCAAGGAGGCATCTGCAGGCAACAAAGGTAGGTGTGTGCTTGTGTGTGTGTTTCCTATGCAGATCCTAAGCCCAGTGTCACATGCAAGTAGGAGGAGTAAGAAGGGTTCCTGGCAAATCCGGGTTATGGATTGCATTTAAAAAGGCCCCGTGGGAGTGCAATGGGCCCCTGTCTTGCTGCTTAGCAATAATGGTATGGGTTTAGGTTCTGCTGTGTGTACTGGTGGTTGACTGCCCCCCAGCCCAGAGTGTGCATGGAAAATTGTCTGGCAGCCTCCCTGACAGCAAGCAGTGATAGTGCCCATGAAGGGGACCTTGTTGGGCCCGCCCCTTTCACGGTTATCGCTTCTCGGCCTTTTGGCTAAGATCAAGTGTAGTATCTGTTCTTATCAGTTTAATATCTGATACGTCCCCTATCTGGGGACCATATATTAAATGGATTTTTGAGAACGGGGGCCGATTTCGAAGCTTGCTTCCGTCGCCCTATGCATTGACCCGATATGGCAGTATCTTCGGGTACAGTGCACCACCCCCTTACAGGGTTAAAAAGAAAGATTCCTACTTTCATTGCTACCTGCTTGCTGGCTAGCCAGCTAGCCAGCCCTGTGGGCCTTGCTGCTGCTGCTGCTGCTGCTGCTGCTGCTGCTGCAGCCAAAAAACAAAAGGTGGTGCTGCTGCTGCTTCTGCTGCTTCTGCTTGTGTCTGGCCGCTGTTGGAGCGTCCAGGCACAGGACTTCTGCTGCTGCTGACTAAATGGCCTCCTTAATTGGATCATTTGAGTAGCCAGCACACCTGTGCAGGTAGGGCATGACATGATAGGCAGCTGCCTTGATAGCGGGTGGGTGCTGAATGTTCCTAATTGACAAAATAAGATTAATGCTTATGAAGAAATATAAAATCTCATCCCTTCCCCAATATCGCGCCACACCCCTACCCCTTAATTCCCTGGTTGAACTTGATGGACATATGTCTTTTTTCGACCGTACTAACTATGTAACTATGTAACATAACATGGGGGGGTCTCCTGGCTGTTCACACAGGTGTGTCATTGCTGTACATTGACCATGCATTGCTTCTGTGGTATTGCAAAGGCAAAGACAAATGCTTCCAGCCATCCATTGCACTAATGGATTGGTCATCAGCTGGCTGTCTATGTCCCGCATCAATATAGACCAAAGTACAGAGGGTTAGGCTATGCTATAGTGCACCTACCTGATGCATCAGAAGGTGCGAGGCCCTTGCTAAATTCTGTGCACAGACTTTGAGATCTATGCTTTAGACTGTATCTAAACCTGCTCCAACATGGACTGACATTCTGGCCTACTTTCAGCCGATGCGACTTGTCTGTCGCTGAACAGTCGCTTTTTATGTATTCAGCACCTATGTATAATGTTGTAAAAATGCTCTAGAAGCTAAAGTCGCAGAAATGTCACACATATTTGGCCTGCAACTTTCTGTGCGACAAATTCAGACAGGAAAAATCAGTATAAATCCTTAGAAAATTATCCCCCAGTGTCTCCATCTGCTGGCGGTATTGAATAAGCATTGCTGCACTGATGGGGTATGCATTAGACGAAAAAAAAGAAGAAAAAGAAGAATAATACGCCCAGAAAAGAGGCGAAAAGGAGAAAAACGTAAAAAAACGTGAAAAAAAAGTAAGAGGAAGAGAAGGGAAAAAAAGGTGGAAATGGGTTTAAAAGTGATTTCGGCGGAGAAATATATATATATATATATATATATATATATATATATATATATATATACGCGCACACACACACATATATATAAACGTATTCTCCGTTGAGATATTGCAGCCGCTGCTGTGTCCAGGCCCAGGAGCCTTAGCACTGTGCTGTGATGTCACTCAATACCACTGACATCACTAGGTGTAAACAACATCTCTCCTTTGCTGTGTATGTGACTATGGAGCTGTTTGGTGATGTCGTCTATTATGGCCTTCATAGAAGCAACAGGAGATTGTTGCATCCATCTAGAACCCTCAGAACTACAGTGCTATGATGTCACTCACTTCCACAGGCCTTGCAGAGTGTAAACAACAACAACCCAGCTTTGTTGTGTATGTAACCATAGGGATTGTGATGTCACCTAGAACCTTCACAGCAGCGACAGCTTTATGAGGAGCATCAGCACTGCTCTGCCTGAGCAGAACCATCACCGCCATAGGTTGTCAAATAACCCGGATTTAACCCACACAGGTAAGTCCAATGGGGTGCAGGCATGTCCTCTATGCTTACAGCTTCCCGTGGGTGTTGGTTTGATACCGTTTGGGGACAGCCAAGGAGGCATCTGCAGGCAACAAAGGTAGGTGTGTGCTTGTGTGTGTGTTTCCTATGCAGATCCTAAGCCCAGTGTCACATGCAAGTAGGAGGAGTAAGAAGGGTTCCTGGCAAATCCGGGTTATGGATTGCATTTAAAAAGGCCCCGTGGGAGTGCAATGGGCCCCTGTCTTGCTGCTTAGCAATAATGGTATGGGTTTAGGTTCTGCTGTGTGTACTGGTGGTTGACTGCCCCCCAGCCCAGAGTGTGCATGGAAAATTGTCTGGCAGCCTCCCTGACAGCAAGCAGTGATAGTGCCCATGAAGGGGACCTTGTTGGGCCCGCCCCTTTCACGGTTATCGCTTCTCGGCCTTTTGGCTAAGATCAAGTGTAGTATCTGTTCTTATCAGTTTAATATCTGATACGTCCCCTATCTGGGGACCATATATTAAATGGATTTTTGAGAACGGGGGCCGATTTCGAAGCTTGCTTCCGTCGCCCTATGCATTGACCCGATATGGCAGTATCTTCGGGTACAGTGCACCACCCCCTTACAGGGTTAAAAAGAAAGATTCCTACTTTCATTGCTACCTGCTTGCTGGCTAGCCAGCTAGCCAGCCCTGTGGGCCTTGCTGCTGCTGCTGCTGCTGCTGCTGCTGCTGCAGCCAAAAAACAAAAGGTGGTGCTGCTGCTGCTTCTGCTGCTTCTGCTTGTGTCTGGCCGCTGTTGGAGCGTCCAGGCACAGGACTTCTGCTGCTGCTGACTAAATGGCCTCCTTAATTGGATCATTTGAGTAGCCAGCACACCTGTGCAGGTAGGGCATGACATGATAGGCAGCTGCCTTGATAGCGGGTGGGTGCTGAATGTTCCTAATTGACAAAATAAGATTAATGCTTATGAAGAAATATAAAATCTCATCCCTTCCCCAATATCGCGCCACACCCCTACCCCTTAATTCCCTGGTTGAACTTGATGGACATATGTCTTTTTTCGACCGTACTAACTATGTAACTATGTAACATAACATGGGGGGGTCTCCTGGCTGTTCACACAGGTGTGTCATTGCTGTACATTGACCATGCATTGCTTCTGTGGTATTGCAAAGGCAAAGACAAATGCTTCCAGCCATCCATTGCACTAATGGATTGGTCATCAGCTGGCTGTCTATGTCCCGCATCAATATAGACCAAAGTACAGAGGGTTAGGCTATGCTATAGTGCACCTACCTGATGCATCAGAAGGTGCGAGGCCCTTGCTAAATTCTGTGCACAGACTTTGAGATCTATGCTTTAGACTGTATCTAAACCTGCTCCAACATGGACTGACATTCTGGCCTACTTTCAGCCGATGCGACTTGTCTGTCGCTGAACAGTCGCTTTTTATGTATTCAGCACCTATGTATAATGTTGTAAAAATGCTCTAGAAGCTAAAGTCGCAGAAATGTCACACATATTTGGCCTGCAACTTTCTGTGCGACAAATTCAGACAGGAAAAATCAGTATAAATCCTTAGAAAATTATCCCCCAGTGTCTCCATCTGCTGGCGGTATTGAATAAGCATTGCTGCACTGATGGGGTATGCATTAGACGAAAAAAAAGAAGAAAAAGAAGAATAATACGCCCAGAAAAGAGGCGAAAAGGAGAAAAACGTAAAAAAACGTGAAAAAAAAGTAAGAGGAAGAGAAGGGAAAAAAAGGTGGAAATGGGTTTAAAAGTGATTTCGGCGGAGAAATATATATATATATATATATATATATATATATATATATATATACGCGCACACACACACATATATATAAACGTATTCTCCGTTGAGATATTGCAGCCGCTGCTGTGTCCAGGCCCAGGAGCCTTAGCACTGTGCTGTGATGTCACTCAATACCACTGACATCACTAGGTGTAAACAACATCTCTCCTTTGCTGTGTATGTGACTATGGAGCTGTTTGGTGATGTCGTCTATTATGGCCTTCATAGAAGCAACAGGAGATTGTTGCATCCATCTAGAACCCTCAGAACTACAGTGCTATGATGTCACTCACTTCCACAGGCCTTGCAGAGTGTAAACAACAACAACCCAGCTTTGTTGTGTATGTAACCATAGGGATTGTGATGTCACCTAGAACCTTCACAGCAGCGACAGCTTTATGAGGAGCATCAGCACTGCTCTGCCTGAGCAGAACCATCACCGCCATAGGTTGTCAAATAACCCGGATTTAACCCACACAGGTAAGTCCAATGGGGTGCAGGCATGTCCTCTATGCTTACAGCTTCCCGTGGGTGTTGGTTTGATACCGTTTGGGGACAGCCAAGGAGGCATCTGCAGGCAACAAAGGTAGGTGTGTGCTTGTGTGTGTGTTTCCTATGCAGATCCTAAACCCAGTGTCACATGCAAGTAGGAGGAGTAAGAAGGGTTCCTGGCAAATCCGGGTTATGGATTGCATTTAAAAAGGCCCCGTGGGAGTGCAATGGGCCCCTGTCTTGCTGCTTAGCAATAATGGTATGGGTTTAGGTTCTGCTGTGTGTACTGGTGGTTGACTGCCCCCCAGCCCAGAGTGTGCATGGAAAATTGTCTGGCAGCCTCCCTGACAGCAAGCAGTGATAGTGCCCATGAAGGGGACCTTGTTGGGCCCGCCCCTTTCACGGTTATCGCTTCTCGGCCTTTTGGCTAAGATCAAGTGTAGTATCTGCATTTGGTCTGGTCGGAAGGTGTCTGTGGTACCCCGCTTCTCGGCCTTGGGGGATTGTCTCTCCTTACGGAGGGACTTCACCCCCTTGCTGCTATTGGGGAGCGGGCTTAGTCCACGGACAACGGGTTGCGATCCCCCTGTCTCTGGGACCTTGTGTCTCAGAAGGCATTTTCGGTACGTTGAGCGTTACCTGTAGCTTCGGAAGCACCTAGGGTACCCCCGACCTCTGCCTTGGGTAAGGGTTCCGCTTTTATAGCGGGATTCCGAGCCCCTGCTGCTATTGGGGAAGGGGCTTAGTCCCTGGGTGTGGAAGATGCCGTTCTCCTGGGCTTTCCCCTCTGGGGAAATGTCGATGCGAAATACCATCCGCATAGAGGTGTCGGAGAGCCATCGTCAGTTGAAGAACCTCCGCTTCATTGCGGAGGTGATTCTTCTTGACTACTTCCGCCTCAATAGGGAGGACATCCTGTGTCTAAATGACCAGGAAAGCCGTGGCCTGTATACCGTCACCTTCACGGCCACGGCGTGTTGCGATAACATCTATGCAACCTTGTCTGGTGCGGACCAGAGGGACGATCGACTCGACGGTCTTTCGTTCCAGTTCCTCTATGGTGAGGAACATATACCGTTGGTGGTGGCTATGCACAGCCCTCATGTGACCACGGAGGATATAGCCACTTTTCTTCGGCGATACTGCGAAGAGGTGCGATTCGCAAACAAAATCTTGAACTCCGTGCGGTTCTGGAACGGCAAGAGGAAGTTCTGGGTCAAGCTCCGTAAGGATCCCGGTGGTATTGGGGGTCTTTGCCATCCGCCCCCAAATTTTGCCATCGGGAGAGTTCGGGGCTTCCTGTTCTATCCTCAAATGCCTATGTATTGCCGAAATTGCTTGAGGTTTGGCCACACCCAGGAGACCTGCGGCGCGGAGCGTGTGATTCGCTGCAATAGGTGTGGCCAAGAAGGTCACATAGCCTCAAGATGTAGCCATACGATAAGGTGCAACCTCTGCGGAGAGGAAAATCACGATTTTAATTCCTGTCCCCATAAAGCAAAAACTACGATGGGTGGGTCAAGGCTGGGCCCACCCAAAGAGGGGACAGGACAAAAGACGTCCTTTTTTAAGATGCCCAAACCCCAGATGGCAGGTACTGATGGGTCCAGGCCCAAGACCTCTGGTGCTCCATCGGGGGGCCCACCGGTGGTAGTGCTAGGGGGAGGCCATGGGGATTCCACGAAGCCCGGGCGGGTGATCGAGTTTACTGCCCGGGAAATTGAAAGACGTCGATCGACTTCCTACCTGGCTCAAGAGCCCGCCGAAACTTCTGAAGGGGGCTCACCTGTGGCGGGTGGCAGCCGACGGGCCTCGGTGGGGGCAAAAGTGGACCCAAAATTGCAGCATAAGCCAGGTACTGGCTTGGCCCAGGGTCGCCCTGCTCCGGACGAAGAGGCCCCGGTGAAAGCCCGCCGGAAGGGGAGCCAGGTGGCCAGGTCTGAGCCCGGTCCTGTTACTCCGCCTATACAGGACAGGGCCAAGAAGACAAGTGGCGCCAAACCAGGGTTTGCTGCCCCGCCAGCAGTGGACCCGGTGGGTAAAACTGGCCATCGTCGATCGATGGGGAAGTTGGAGCAACAGTCCTCAGCAACGCTTGCTGGGGAACAAGCGATGAAAACTTCCCAAGGTAGCGGCAAAGGTTCCGGAAAAGAGGCCTCACAGGCCCCTGTGCAGCAGTTCCAGTCGTCAAATGATGAAAGAAGACGCAGATCCATCAGCCGGGGGCCAGAGATTACATCGAGTGAGAGCAACACAGAGGATATGGACAGCAGTGTGACATTTAAAAGACAAAGAGAAGAAGAAGAGGAAGACATTCAAAGGAAAGCGGCGTGCCGTAGTTCGGACGAGAGCGAGCTCAGGGTCGGGGCATCATCGATCTCAAGCTCCGACCCTCAGAACATCAAGGAGCTGATGACCCCGCAGGCGGGGGATGACGGTACGCAGCTTATTATTGACTTTGATTCTCCAAGCACGGACTCTCCATAAACTATGCCTATCCCTGTAAAAATTGCCTCACTCAATGTGAGGTCCTTAAAGAGCCCTGATCGCAGGGCTGCTTTATTTTCTTATCTAGAGACATGTGACTTTGACCTTTGCCTGCTACAAGAATGTGGAATCCCTAGTAAAATGGACTATAAAGACTTAAAAGAAGACTGGAAGCTGGGCCCATCCATATGGTCCGGTGCAAATGACTGTCGTTCTGTGGGTGTTGGGCTGCTCTGCCGAGGCCAGTCCTTTTCTATTCATACAGTAACTGAGATTGTGCCTGGCAGAGCTCTTTTAATTCATCTATATTTTAATGGACTTTTAATTCGTGTTTTAAATGTGTATGCCCCTCCTGATAAACAGGAGCGGGCAGAACTATTTGAAATTTTACCACTGTTTTGTGTTGGGTCTTCCCCCCTGCTGGTGGGAGGTGATTTTAACTGCATACGTGATGGGGAACACCGGCAGGGTGGGGATATTAATCGTAAAGACCGCACTTCTTACCTGCTTAAAAATTTTATTGATGATTTTAATTTGAAAGATTGCTGGAAGGATCTCTTGCCGGAGGACCCAGGCGCCACATGGTCCAATGGAAGAGTGAGCTCCAGAATCGATTTTATTTTTTCCTCTAGAGCTTTTAAACCCCTGAAATGCACGCTCGAGCAGAATATCTTCTCTGATCATAAGCTCCTCTTGGTGGGCCTGGAGCTAGAGGGGGAGCAAAAAGCAAAAAGGGGCCTCTGGAGATTAAACACCACACTCCTAGAGGACCCTGAGATAAAAGAGGAGTTTGTGCGGACCTACCAATGCTGGCAATCACAAAGAAAACCCCACGAGCCTATGCTGCACTGGTGGGAGGGCACCAAATCTAAAATCAGATTTTTTTTTATCAAAGCAGGTAAGAAGAAGGCAAAAATGGAAAAACAGTGGTTTTATGTTCTTAACATGCGTTTAAATGTACTTTTTAAATTGAAAGAAGCTGGTATGGATGTAGAAAATGATATTTTAAACCTTAAAACTGAAATAAAACATGCCATAGAAAAGAAAGGGAAACAAATCATTTTTAACTCACATGTGCAGCACCTGGAGGAGGGCGAGAAATGTTCCCGTTTCTTTTTTAAAAAAGTGATGAATAGGAGGGATATCATCCAAAACCTTGAGGGTGAATCCACTCCAAAAGGCATGTTAGATGCAGTTTTTAACTTCTACCAGCTTCTTTTTAATAAGAAAGATCTTAATCCATCCTTTTTAGAACATGTTCTTAATTCCCTTGATTTTAAGCTAGATGTTTTAGACCAGGAGGTTTTATCCCGTGATCTTAACTTAGATGAACTTTTATTTGTTTTTAAAAGTTTTTCTAGTGGGAAGGCCCCTGGGGAAGATGGTTTACCCATCGAATTTTATTTAGCTTTTTGGGATATTTTAAAGGATGATATGGTTTTATTGTATAAAGAAACTTTTATTGTTAATGAACTTCCCCCTTCCTGGAGGAGGGGGATTGTATCATTACTTTTTAAAAAGGGTGAAAAGGATATGCTAAAAAATTGGCGCCCCATCACACTTTTAAATGTTGATTATAAAGTTTTAGCCAAGTTATTAGCTGTCCGTTTTAAACCTTTTATTCATAAATTAATTCACCCAAATCAGGTTTGTGGGGTACCTGGAAGGTCTATAGCTGAATCCCTAAATATTTTAAGAGATGTTTTATGGTATTTTAAGGATAGAAATCAAACTGTAGCAATTTTATCCTTAGACTTTGAAAAAGCCTTTGATAGGGTCTCCCATGAATACCTGTTTTTAGTTCTTAAAAAGATGGCAGTGCCTGAAACGATTTTAAGCCGAATCATGCTTTTATACCGATCCTGTTTTAGTCAAGTCTCTGTTAATGGCTTTTTAACCAGCGGTGTTCCTCTTTTATCAGGTGTCAAACAGGGTTGCCCCCTGTCCCCACTCCTTTTTATTTGCGCAATCGAACCACTGATGGCCCTCCTCAGAAAAGACCGGGTAGTAAGAGGCGTACCGATACCTGGTGGAGGAGGGACCCATCTAAAGGTGTTGGGGTACATGGATGATGTCACCATACTGTGCCCGGACTCTCCATCCATGAGGGGGGCATTGAGGAACACCAGCTATTTCTGCGAGGTCTCTGGTTTTAAGCTAAACACAGATAAATGTGACTGTTTTTATATTGGCTCCTGGGATTCATCCATCACCCCAGGAGTCACAATGCAACAGGATCAAATTAAAGTTTTAGGTATTGTTTTTAACCAGGTCAATGATGGGAGCCCTAACTGGGATTCAGCTATAGCTAAGATGGAGAAGAAGATTTTAATGTGGAATCTTAGAAACCTTACCATGGAGGGGAAGATTTTAATAATAAAGATGGTTTTACTCCCTATTATGCTATACATTGCCATGGTATTTCCTCCATCTATTTTATACATTAAAAAAGTAACTAGAATTGTTTTTACTTTTTTATGGGGTTCAAAAATGGAGAAATTAAAGCGTGATTTTATGTACAAAAGTAAAGATAATGGCGGGAAAGATGTTCCTAACCTTTTTACTTTCTTTTACATAAAGTATTTCTGTTTCTGTTTTAAAATTATTAAATCCGATGGCATTTTTAGCTGCTTTTTAAGGTACGCTGCGGGCATGGTTTTTAAAAGATGGTTGCGCATCCCTCTGAACGCTCCGGTGCTTCTGTGTCCCCCAAAACATTATGTGGTGTTGGAAAAGACAGTCAGGCTCCTAGGTCTCCAAGATTTGGAGCCTGACATACTGGGGGACCAGAGAAAGGTATCAAAGGTCCTCAGGCGGAGTGAGGTTACCCTGGCAGTGTCCAATTTCACACAGGCAAGATCCAAAAAGGTATGGCGGAACGTGTACGGGAAGTTTCTGGCGAATGTACACAGGGATCTTGCCTGGGCAATCGTCCACCAGTGCCTCCCTACTCGTGAGTTTCAGCACAGGCGAGGACTGGTGGCGAGAGCCAAGTGCCCGAGAGATGGCTGCGGAGTGGACGAAACGGTGCTGCACATATTTTGGAACTGCCCTTTTGCACGGGAGCTTTGGAGGAAGGTAGGCCCACTTTTGAAGTGGGCCTGCGGCCTAAAAGATTTTAATCACGAATGTGTCTTTTACGGTCTTTTTAACTGCCCCAATTTTAAACAGCAGATGATCTGCTGGATGATTATTAATTGTTTTAAAAATGCCATCTGGAAAGTTAGGAACATCTTACTTTTTAAACATGATTTTATTGATGTTAAAAACTGTATAAAGCTGGCCCTGAGTGAGATGTACATCTATTACCTAAGAGACAAGAAACAGTTGGGGGCCAGCGAGGCAGCATCCATGTGGTGTCTGCCTCTATGGAACGAAATAACAGTATAATCAGTTTTTATGACATTTGTATAATGTTTTATCCTGCCATTTTTATTTTTTCTCCTTTTATTACTGGTTTTATTATTTGTATTTTAAAACTTTTGTGAACCTTTTATTATTTTGCATTTTAAATTTTGTATGGTTTCTTATTTATTCAATAAAATTTTGTTGAAACCTTATCTGTTCTTATCAGTTTAATATCTGATACGTCCCCTATCTGGGGACCATATATTAAATGGATTTTTGAGAACGGGGGCCGATTTCGAAGCTTGCTTCCGTCGCCCTATGCATTGACCCGATATGGCAGTATCTTCGGGTACAGTGCACCACCCCCTTACAGGGTTAAAAAGAAAGATTCCTACTTTCATTGCTACCTGCTTGCTGGCTAGCCAGCTAGCCAGCCCTGTGGGCCTTGCTGCTGCTGCTGCTGCTGCTGCAGCCAAAAAACAAAAGGTGGTGCTGCTGCTGCTTCTGCTGCTTCTGCTTGTGTCTGGCCGCTGTTGGAGCGTCCAGGCACAGGACTTCTGCTGCTGCTGACTAAATGGCCTCCTTAATTGGATCATTTGAGTAGCCAGCACACCTGTGCAGGTAGGGCATGACATGATAGGCAGCTGCCTTGATAGCGGGTGGGTGCTGAATGTTCCTAATTGACAAAATAAGATTAATGCTTATGAAGAAATATAAAATCTCATCCCTTCCCCAATATCGCGCCACACCCCTACCCCTTAATTCCCTGGTTGAACTTGATGGACATATGTCTTTTTTCGACCGTACTAACTATGTAACTATGTAACATAACATGGGGGGGTCTCCTGGCTGTTCACACAGGTGTGTCATTGCTGTACATTGACCATGCATTGCTTCTGTGGTATTGCAAAGGCAAAGACAAATGCTTCCAGCCATCCATTGCACTAATGGATTGGTCATCAGCTGGCTGTCTATGTCCCGCATCAATATAGACCAAAGTACAGAGGGTTAGGCTATGCTATAGTGCACCTACCTGATGCATCAGAAGGTGCGAGGCCCTTGCTAAATTCTGTGCACAGACTTTGAGATCTATGCTTTAGACTGTATCTAAACCTGCTCCAACATGGACTGACATTCTGGCCTACTTTCAGCCGATGCGACTTGTCTGTCGCTGAACAGTCGCTTTTTATGTATTCAGCACCTATGTATAATGTTGTAAAAATGCTCTAGAAGCTAAAGTCGCAGAAATGTCACACATATTTGGCCTGCAACTTTCTGTGCGACAAATTCAGACAGGAAAAATCAGTATAAATCCTTAGAAAATTATCCCCCAGTGTCTCCATCTGCTGGCGGTATTGAATAAGCATTGCTGCACTGATGGGGTATGCATTAGACGAAAAAAAAGAAGAAAAAGAAGAATAATACGCCCAGAAAAGAGGCGAAAAGGAGAAAAACGTAAAAAAACGTGAAAAAAAAGTAAGAGGAAGAGAAGGGAAAAAAAGGTGGAAATGGGTTTAAAAGTGATTTCGGCGGAGAAATATATATATATATATATATATATATATATATATATATATATATATATATATACGCGCACACACACACATATATATAAACGTATTCTCCGTTGAGATATTGCAGCCGCTGCTGTGTCCAGGCCCAGGAGCCTTAGCACTGTGCTGTGATGTCACTCAATACCACTGACATCACTAGGTGTAAACAACATCTCTCCTTTGCTGTGTATGTGACTATGGAGCTGTTTGGTGATGTCGTCTATTATGGCCTTCATAGAAGCAACAGGAGATTGTTGCATCCATCTAGAACCCTCAGAACTACAGTGCTATGATGTCACTCACTTCCACAGGCCTTGCAGAGTGTAAACAACAACAACCCAGCTTTGTTGTGTATGTAACCATAGGGATTGTGATGTCACCTAGAACCTTCACAGCAGCGACAGCTTTATGAGGAGCATCAGCACTGCTCTGCCTGAGCAGAACCATCACCGCCATAGGTTGTCAAATAACCCGGATTTAACCCACACAGGTAAGTCCAATGGGGTGCAGGCATGTCCTCTATGCTTACAGCTTCCCGTGGGTGTTGGTTTGATACCGTTTGGGGACAGCCAAGGAGGCATCTGCAGGCAACAAAGGTAGGTGTGTGCTTGTGTGTGTGTTTCCTATGCAGATCCTAAGCCCAGTGTCACATGCAAGTAGGAGGAGTAAGAAGGGTTCCTGGCAAATCCGGGTTATGGATTGCATTTAAAAAGGCCCCGTGGGAGTGCAATGGGCCCCTGTCTTGCTGCTTAGCAATAATGGTATGGGTTTAGGTTCTGCTGTGTGTACTGGTGGTTGACTGCCCCCCAGCCCAGAGTGTGCATGGAAAATTGTCTGGCAGCCTCCCTGACAGCAAGCAGTGATAGTGCCCATGAAGGGGACCTTGTTGGGCCCGCCCCTTTCACGGTTATCGCTTCTCGGCCTTTTGGCTAAGATCAAGTGTAGTATCTGTTCTTATCAGTTTAATATCTGATACGTCCCCTATCTGGGGACCATATATTAAATGGATTTTTGAGAACGGGGGCCGATTTCGAAGCTTGCTTCCGTCGCCCTATGCATTGACCCGATATGGCAGTATCTTCGGGTACAGTGCACCACCCCCTTACAGGGTTAAAAAGAAAGATTCCTACTTTCATTGCTACCTGCTTGCTGGCTAGCCAGCTAGCCAGCCCTGTGGGCCTTGCTGCTGCTGCTGCTGCTGCAGCCAAAAAACAAAAGGTGGTGCTGCTGCTGCTTCTGCTGCTTCTGCTTGTGTCTGGCCGCTGTTGGAGCGTCCAGGCACAGGACTTCTGCTGCTGCTGACTAAATGGCCTCCTTAATTGGATCATTTGAGTAGCCAGCACACCTGTGCAGGTAGGGCATGACATGATAGGCAGCTGCCTTGATAGCGGGTGGGTGCTGAATGTTCCTAATTGACAAAATAAGATTAATGCTTATGAAGAAATATAAAATCTCATCCCTTCCCCAATATCGCGCCACACCCCTACCCCTTAATTCCCTGGTTGAACTTGATGGACATATGTCTTTTTTCGACCGTACTAACTATGTAACTATGTAACATAACATGGGGGGGTCTCCTGGCTGTTCACACAGGTGTGTCATTGCTGTACATTGACCATGCATTGCTTCTGTGGTATTGCAAAGGCAAAGACAAATGCTTCCAGCCATCCATTGCACTAATGGATTGGTCATCAGCTGGCTGTCTATGTCCCGCATCAATATAGACCAAAGTACAGAGGGTTAGGCTATGCTATAGTGCACCTACCTGATGCATCAGAAGGTGCGAGGCCCTTGCTAAATTCTGTGCACAGACTTTGAGATCTATGCTTTAGACTGTATCTAAACCTGCTCCAACATGGACTGACATTCTGGCCTACTTTCAGCCGATGCGACTTGTCTGTCGCTGAACAGTCGCTTTTTATGTATTCAGCACCTATGTATAATGTTGTAAAAATGCTCTAGAAGCTAAAGTCGCAGAAATGTCACACATATTTGGCCTGCAACTTTCTGTGCGACAAATTCAGACAGGAAAAATCAGTATAAATCCTTAGAAAATTATCCCCCAGTGTCTCCATCTGCTGGCGGTATTGAATAAGCATTGCTGCACTGATGGGGTATGCATTAGACGAAAAAAAAGAAGAAAAAGAAGAATAATACGCCCAGAAAAGAGGCGAAAAGGAGAAAAACGTAAAAAAACGTGAAAAAAAAGTAAGAGGAAGAGAAGGGAAAAAAAGGTGGAAATGGGTTTAAAAGTGATTTCGGCGGAGAAATATATATATATATATATATATATATATATATATATATATATATATACGCGCACACACACACATATATATAAACGTATTCTCCGTTGAGATATTGCAGCCGCTGCTGTGTCCAGGCCCAGGAGCCTTAGCACTGTGCTGTGATGTCACTCAATACCACTGACATCACTAGGTGTAAACAACATCTCTCCTTTGCTGTGTATGTGACTATGGAGCTGTTTGGTGATGTCGTCTATTATGGCCTTCATAGAAGCAACAGGAGATTGTTGCATCCATCTAGAACCCTCAGAACTACAGTGCTATGATGTCACTCACTTCCACAGGCCTTGCAGAGTGTAAACAACAACAACCCAGCTTTGTTGTGTATGTAACCATAGGGATTGTGATGTCACCTAGAACCTTCACAGCAGCGACAGCTTTATGAGGAGCATCAGCACTGCTCTGCCTGAGCAGAACCATCACCGCCATAGGTTGTCAAATAACCCGGATTTAACCCACACAGGTAAGTCCAATGGGGTGCAGGCATGTCCTCTATGCTGTGGGTGTTGGTTTGATACCGTTTGGGGACAGCCAAGGAGGCATCTGCAGGCAACAAAGGTAGGTGTGTGCTTGTGTGTGTGTTTCCTATGCAGATCCTAAGCCCAGTGTCACATGCAAGTAGGAGGAGTAAGAAGGGTTCCTGGCAAATCCGGGTTATGGATTGCATTTAAAAAGGCCCCGTGGGAGTGCAATGGGCCCCTGTCTTGCTGCTTAGCAATAATGGTATGGGTTTAGGTTCTGCTGTGTGTACTGGTGGTTGACTGCCCCCCAGCCCAGAGTGTGCATGGAAAATTGTCTGGCAGCCTCCCTGACAGCAAGCAGTGATAGTGCCCATGAAGGGGACCTTGTTGGGCCCGCCCCTTTCACGGTTATCGCTTCTCGGCCTTTTGGCTAAGATCAAGTGTAGTATCTGTTCTTATCAGTTTAATATCTGATACGTCCCCTATCTGGGGACCATATATTAAATGGATTTTTGAGAACGGGGGCCGATTTCGAAGCTTGCTTCCGTCGCCCTATGCATTGACCCGATATGGCAGTATCTTCGGGTACAGTGCACCACCCCCTTACAGGGTTAAAAAGAAAGATTCCTACTTTCATTGCTACCTGCTTGCTGGCTAGCCAGCTAGCCAGCCCTGTGGGCCTTGCTGCTGCTGCTGCTGCTGCTGCAGCCAAAAAACAAAAGGTGGTGCTGCTGCTGCTTCTGCTGCTTCTGCTTGTGTCTGGCCGCTGTTGGAGCGTCCAGGCACAGGACTTCTGCTGCTGCTGACTAAATGGCCTCCTTAATTGGATCATTTGAGTAGCCAGCACACCTGTGCAGGTAGGGCATGACATGATAGGCAGCTGCCTTGATAGCGGGTGGGTGCTGAATGTTCCTAATTGACAAAATAAGATTAATGCTTATGAAGAAATATAAAATCTCATCCCTTCCCCAATATCGCGCCACACCCCTACCCCTTAATTCCCTGGTTGAACTTGATGGACATATGTCTTTTTTCGACCGTACTAACTATGTAACTATGTAACATAACATGGGGGGGTCTCCTGGCTGTTCACACAGGTGTGTCATTGCTGTACATTGACCATGCATTGCTTCTGTGGTATTGCAAAGGCAAAGACAAATGCTTCCAGCCATCCATTGCACTAATGGATTGGTCATCAGCTGGCTGTCTATGTCCCGCATCAATATAGACCAAAGTACAGAGGGTTAGGCTATGCTATAGTGCACCTACCTGATGCATCAGAAGGTGCGAGGCCCTTGCTAAATTCTGTGCACAGACTTTGAGATCTATGCTTTAGACTGTATCTAAACCTGCTCCAACATGGACTGACATTCTGGCCTACTTTCAGCCGATGCGACTTGTCTGTCGCTGAACAGTCGCTTTTTATGTATTCAGCACCTATGTATAATGTTGTAAAAATGCTCTAGAAGCTAAAGTCGCAGAAATGTCACACATATTTGGCCTGCAACTTTCTGTGCGACAAATTCAGACAGGAAAAATCAGTATAAATCCTTAGAAAATTATCCCCCAGTGTCTCCATCTGCTGGCGGTATTGAATAAGCATTGCTGCACTGATGGGGTATGCATTAGACGAAAAAAAAGAAGAAAAAGAAGAATAATACGCCCAGAAAAGAGGCGAAAAGGAGAAAAACGTAAAAAAACGTGAAAAAAAAGTAAGAGGAAGAGAAGGGAAAAAAAGGTGGAAATGGGTTTAAAAGTGATTTCGGCGGAGAAATATATATATATATATATATATATATATATATATATATATATATACGCGCACACACACACATATATATAAACGTATTCTCCGTTGAGATATTGCAGCCGCTGCTGTGTCCAGGCCCAGGAGCCTTAGCACTGTGCTGTGATGTCACTCAATACCACTGACATCACTAGGTGTAAACAACATCTCTCCTTTGCTGTGTATGTGACTATGGAGCTGTTTGGTGATGTCGTCTATTATGGCCTTCATAGAAGCAACAGGAGATTGTTGCATCCATCTAGAACCCTCAGAACTACAGTGCTATGATGTCACTCACTTCCACAGGCCTTGCAGAGTGTAAACAACAACAACCCAGCTTTGTTGTGTATGTAACCATAGGGATTGTGATGTCACCTAGAACCTTCACAGCAGCGACAGCTTTATGAGGAGCATCAGCACTGCTCTGCCTGAGCAGAACCATCACCGCCATAGGTTGTCAAATAACCCGGATTTAACCCACACAGGTAAGTCCAATGGGGTGCAGGCATGTCCTCTATGCTTACAGCTTCCCGTGGGTGTTGGTTTGATACCGTTTGGGGACAGCCAAGGAGGCATCTGCAGGCAACAAAGGTAGGTGTGTGCTTGTGTGTGTGTTTCCTATGCAGATCCTAAGCCCAGTGTCACATGCAAGTAGGAGGAGTAAGAAGGGTTCCTGGCAAATCCGGGTTATGGATTGCATTTAAAAAGGCCCCGTGGGAGTGCAATGGGCCCCTGTCTTGCTGCTTAGCAATAATGGTATGGGTTTAGGTTCTGCTGTGTGTACTGGTGGTTGACTGCCCCCCAGCCCAGAGTGTGCATGGAAAATTGTCTGGCAGCCTCCCTGACAGCAAGCAGTGATAGTGCCCATGAAGGGGACCTTGTTGGGCCCGCCCCTTTCACGGTTATCGCTTCTCGGCCTTTTGGCTAAGATCAAGTGTAGTATCTGTTCTTATCAGTTTAATATCTGATACGTCCCCTATCTGGGGACCATATATTAAATGGATTTTTGAGAACGGGGGCCGATTTCGAAGCTTGCTTCCGTCGCCCTATGCATTGACCCGATATGGCAGTATCTTCGGGTACAGTGCACCACCCCCTTACAGGGTTAAAAAGAAAGATTCCTACTTTCATTGCTACCTGCTTGCTGGCTAGCCAGCTAGCCAGCCCTGTGGGCCTTGCTGCTGCTGCTGCTGCTGCTGCAGCCAAAAAACAAAAGGTGGTGCTGCTGCTGCTTCTGCTGCTTCTGCTTGTGTCTGGCCGCTGTTGGAGCGTCCAGGCACAGGACTTCTGCTGCTGCTGACTAAATGGCCTCCTTAATTGGATCATTTGAGTAGCCAGCACACCTGTGCAGGTAGGGCATGACATGATAGGCAGCTGCCTTGATAGCGGGTGGGTGCTGAATGTTCCTAATTGACAAAATAAGATTAATGCTTATGAAGAAATATAAAATCTCATCCCTTCCCCAATATCGCGCCACACCCCTACCCCTTAATTCCCTGGTTGAACTTGATGGACATATGTCTTTTTTCGACCGTACTAACTATGTAACTATGTAACATAACATGGGGGGGTCTCCTGGCTGTTCACACAGGTGTGTCATTGCTGTACATTGACCATGCATTGCTTCTGTGGTATTGCAAAGGCAAAGACAAATGCTTCCAGCCATCCATTGCACTAATGGATTGGTCATCAGCTGGCTGTCTATGTCCCGCATCAATATAGACCAAAGTACAGAGGGTTAGGCTATGCTATAGTGCACCTACCTGATGCATCAGAAGGTGCGAGGCCCTTGCTAAATTCTGTGCACAGACTTTGAGATCTATGCTTTAGACTGTATCTAAACCTGCTCCAACATGGACTGACATTCTGGCCTACTTTCAGCCGATGCGACTTGTCTGTCGCTGAACAGTCGCTTTTTATGTATTCAGCACCTATGTATAATGTTGTAAAAATGCTCTAGAAGCTAAAGTCGCAGAAATGTCACACATATTTGGCCTGCAACTTTCTGTGCGACAAATTCAGACAGGAAAAATCAGTATAAATCCTTAGAAAATTATCCCCCAGTGTCTCCATCTGCTGGCGGTATTGAATAAGCATTGCTGCACTGATGGGGTATGCATTAGACGAAAAAAAAGAAGAAAAAGAAGAATAATACGCCCAGAAAAGAGGCGAAAAGGAGAAAAACGTAAAAAAACGTGAAAAAAAAGTAAGAGGAAGAGAAGGGAAAAAAAGGTGGAAATGGGTTTAAAAGTGATTTCGGCGGAGAAATATATATATATATATATATATATATATATATATATATATATATATACGCGCACACACACACATATATATAAACGTATTCTCCGTTGAGATATTGCAGCCGCTGCTGTGTCCAGGCCCAGGAGCCTTAGCACTGTGCTGTGATGTCACTCAATACCACTGACATCACTAGGTGTAAACAACATCTCTCCTTTGCTGTGTATGTGACTATGGAGCTGTTTGGTGATGTCGTCTATTATGGCCTTCATAGAAGCAACAGGAGATTGTTGCATCCATCTAGAACCCTCAGAACTACAGTGCTATGATGTCACTCACTTCCACAGGCCTTGCAGAGTGTAAACAACAACAACCCAGCTTTGTTGTGTATGTAACCATAGGGATTGTGATGTCACCTAGAACCTTCACAGCAGCGACAGCTTTATGAGGAGCATCAGCACTGCTCTGCCTGAGCAGAACCATCACCGCCATAGGTTGTCAAATAACCCGGATTTAACCCACACAGGTAAGTCCAATGGGGTGCAGGCATGTCCTCTATGCTTACAGCTTCCCGTGGGTGTTGGTTTGATACCGTTTGGGGACAGCCAAGGAGGCATCTGCAGGCAACAAAGGTAGGTGTGTGCTTGTGTGTGTGTTTCCTATGCAGATCCTAAGCCCAGTGTCACATGCAAGTAGGAGGAGTAAGAAGGGTTCCTGGCAAATCCGGGTTATGGATTGCATTTAAAAAGGCCCCGTGGGAGTGCAATGGGCCCCTGTCTTGCTGCTTAGCAATAATGGTATGGGTTTAGGTTCTGCTGTGTGTACTGGTGGTTGACTGCCCCCCAGCCCAGAGTGTGCATGGAAAATTGTCTGGCAGCCTCCCTGACAGCAAGCAGTGATAGTGCCCATGAAGGGGACCTTGTTGGGCCCGCCCCTTTCACGGTTATCGCTTCTCGGCCTTTTGGCTAAGATCAAGTGTAGTATCTGTTCTTATCAGTTTAATATCTGATACGTCCCCTATCTGGGGACCATATATTAAATGGATTTTTGAGAACGGGGGCCGATTTCGAAGCTTGCTTCCGTCGCCCTATGCATTGACCCGATATGGCAGTATCTTCGGGTACAGTGCACCACCCCCTTACAGGGTTAAAAAGAAAGATTCCTACTTTCATTGCTACCTGCTTGCTGGCTAGCCAGCTAGCCAGCCCTGTGGGCCTTGCTGCTGCTGCTGCTGCTGCTGCAGCCAAAAAACAAAAGGTGGTGCTGCTGCTGCTTCTGCTGCTTCTGCTTGTGTCTGGCCGCTGTTGGAGCGTCCAGGCACAGGACTTCTGCTGCTGCTGACTAAATGGCCTCCTTAATTGGATCATTTGAGTAGCCAGCACACCTGTGCAGGTAGGGCATGACATGATAGGCAGCTGCCTTGATAGCGGGTGGGTGCTGAATGTTCCTAATTGACAAAATAAGATTAATGCTTATGAAGAAATATAAAATCTCATCCCTTCCCCAATATCGCGCCACACCCCTACCCCTTAATTCCCTGGTTGAACTTGATGGACATATGTCTTTTTTCGACCGTACTAACTATGTAACTATGTAACATAACATGGGGGGGTCTCCTGGCTGTTCACACAGGTGTGTCATTGCTGTACATTGACCATGCATTGCTTCTGTGGTATTGCAAAGGCAAAGACAAATGCTTCCAGCCATCCATTGCACTAATGGATTGGTCATCAGCTGGCTGTCTATGTCCCGCATCAATATAGACCAAAGTACAGAGGGTTAGGCTATGCTATAGTGCACCTACCTGATGCATCAGAAGGTGCGAGGCCCTTGCTAAATTCTGTGCACAGACTTTGAGATCTATGCTTTAGACTGTATCTAAACCTGCTCCAACATGGACTGACATTCTGGCCTACTTTCAGCCGATGCGACTTGTCTGTCGCTGAACAGTCGCTTTTTATGTATTCAGCACCTATGTATAATGTTGTAAAAATGCTCTAGAAGCTAAAGTCGCAGAAATGTCACACATATTTGGCCTGCAACTTTCTGTGCGACAAATTCAGACAGGAAAAATCAGTATAAATCCTTAGAAAATTATCCCCCAGTGTCTCCATCTGCTGGCGGTATTGAATAAGCATTGCTGCACTGATGGGGTATGCATTAGACGAAAAAAAAGAAGAAAAAGAAGAATAATACGCCCAGAAAAGAGGCGAAAAGGAGAAAAACGTAAAAAAACGTGAAAAAAAAGTAAGAGGAAGAGAAGGGAAAAAAAGGTGGAAATGGGTTTAAAAGTGATTTCGGCGGAGAAATATATATATATATATATATATAGTATATATATATATATATATATACGCGCACACACACACATATATATAAACGTATTCTCCGTTGAGATATTGCAGCCGCTGCTGTGTCCAGGCCCAGGAGCCTTAGCACTGTGCTGTGATGTCACTCAATACCACTGACATCACTAGGTGTAAACAACATCTCTCCTTTGCTGTGTATGTGACTATGGAGCTGTTTGGTGATGTCGTCTATTATGGCCTTCATAGAAGCAACAGGAGATTGTTGCATCCATCTAGAACCCTCAGAACTACAGTGCTATGATGTCACTCACTTCCACAGGCCTTGCAGAGTGTAAACAACAACAACCCAGCTTTGTTGTGTATGTAACCATAGGGATTGTGATGTCACCTAGAACCTTCACAGCAGCGACAGCTTTATGAGGAGCATCAGCACTGCTCTGCCTGAGCAGAACCATCACCGCCATAGGTTGTCAAATAACCCGGATTTAACCCACACAGGTAAGTCCAATGGGGTGCAGGCATGTCCTCTATGCTTACAGCTTCCCGTGGGTGTTGGTTTGATACCGTTTGGGGACAGCCAAGGAGGCATCTGCAGGCAACAAAGGTAGGTGTGTGCTTGTGTGTGTGTTTCCTATGCAGATCCTAAGCCCAGTGTCACATGCAAGTAGGAGGAGTAAGAAGGGTTCCTGGCAAATCCGGGTTATGGATTGCATTTAAAAAGGCCCCGTGGGAGTGCAATGGGCCCCTGTCTTGCTGCTTAGCAATAATGGTATGGGTTTAGGTTCTGCTGTGTGTACTGGTGGTTGACTGCCCCCCAGCCCAGAGTGTGCATGGAAAATTGTCTGGCAGCCTCCCTGACAGCAAGCAGTGATAGTGCCCATGAAGGGGACCTTGTTGGGCCCGCCCCTTTCACGGTTATCGCTTCTCGGCCTTTTGGCTAAGATCAAGTGTAGTATCTGTTCTTATCAGTTTAATATCTGATACGTCCCCTATCTGGGGACCATATATATTAAATGGATTTTTGAGAACGGGGGCCGATTTCGAAGCTTGCTTCCGTCGCCCTATGCATTGACCCGATATGGCAGTATCTTCGGGTACAGTGCACCACCCCCTTACAGGGTTAAAAAGAAAGATTCCTACTTTCATTGCTACCTGCTTGCTGGCTAGCCAGCTAGCCAGCCCTGTGGGCCTTGCTGCTGCTGCTGCTGCTGCTGCAGCCAAAAAACAAAAGGTGGTGCTGCTGCTGCTTCTGCTGCTTCTGCTTGTGTCTGGCCGCTGTTGGAGCGTCCAGGCACAGGACTTCTGCTGCTGCTGACTAAATGGCCTCCTTAATTGGATCATTTGAGTAGCCAGCACACCTGTGCAGGTAGGGCATGACATGATAGGCAGCTGCCTTGATAGCGGGTGGGTGCTGAATGTTCCTAATTGACAAAATAAGATTAATGCTTATGAAGAAATATAAAATCTCATCCCTTCCCCAATATCGCGCCACACCCCTACCCCTTAATTCCCTGGTTGAACTTGATGGACATATGTCTTTTTTCGACCGTACTAACTATGTAACTATGTAACATAACATGGGGGGGTCTCCTGGCTGTTCACACAGGTGTGTCATTGCTGTACATTGACCATGCATTGCTTCTGTGGTATTGCAAAGGCAAAGACAAATGCTTCCAGCCATCCATTGCACTAATGGATTGGTCATCAGCTGGCTGTCTATGTCCCGCATCAATATAGACCAAAGTACAGAGGGTTAGGCTATGCTATAGTGCACCTACCTGATGCATCAGAAGGTGCGAGGCCCTTGCTAAATTCTGTGCACAGACTTTGAGATCTATGCTTTAGACTGTATCTAAACCTGCTCCAACATGGACTGACATTCTGGCCTACTTTCAGCCGATGCGACTTGTCTGTCGCTGAACAGTCGCTTTTTATGTATTCAGCACCTATGTATAATGTTGTAAAAATGCTCTAGAAGCTAAAGTCGCAGAAATGTCACACATATTTGGCCTGCAACTTTCTGTGCGACAAATTCAGACAGGAAAAATCAGTATAAATCCTTAGAAAATTATCCCCCAGTGTCTCCATCTGCTGGCGGTATTGAATAAGCATTGCTGCACTGATGGGGTATGCATTAGACGAAAAAAAAGAAGAAAAAGAAGAATAATACGCCCAGAAAAGAGGCGAAAAGGAGAAAAACGTAAAAAAACGTGAAAAAAAAGTAAGAGGAAGAGAAGGGAAAAAAAGGTGGAAATGGGTTTAAAAGTGATTTCGGCGGAGAAATATATATATATATATATATATATATATATATAGTATATATATACGCGCACACACACACATATATATAAACGTATTCTCCGTTGAGATATTGCAGCCGCTGCTGTGTCCAGGCCCAGGAGCCTTAGCACTGTGCTGTGATGTCACTCAATACCACTGACATCACTAGGTGTAAACAACATCTCTCCTTTGCTGTGTATGTGACTATGGAGCTGTTTGGTGATGTCGTCTATTATGGCCTTCATAGAAGCAACAGGAGATTGTTGCATCCATCTAGAACCCTCAGAACTACAGTGCTATGATGTCACTCACTTCCACAGGCCTTGCAGAGTGTAAACAACAACAACCCAGCTTTGTTGTGTATGTAACCATAGGGATTGTGATGTCACCTAGAACCTTCACAGCAGCGACAGCTTTATGAGGAGCATCAGCACTGCTCTGCCTGAGCAGAACCATCACCGCCATAGGTTGTCAAATAACCCGGATTTAACCCACACAGGTAAGTCCAATGGGGTGCAGGCATGTCCTCTATGCTTACAGCTTCCCGTGGGTGTTGGTTTGATACCGTTTGGGGACAGCCAAGGAGGCATCTGCAGGCAACAAAGGTAGGTGTGTGCTTGTGTGTGTGTTTCCTATGCAGATCCTAAGCCCAGTGTCACATGCAAGTAGGAGGAGTAAGAAGGGTTCCTGGCAAATCCGGGTTATGGATTGCATTTAAAAAGGCCCCGTGGGAGTGCAATGGGCCCCTGTCTTGCTGCTTAGCAATAATGGTATGGGTTTAGGTTCTGCTGTGTGTACTGGTGGTTGACTGCCCCCCAGCCCAGAGTGTGCATGGAAAATTGTCTGGCAGCCTCCCTGACAGCAAGCAGTGATAGTGCCCATGAAGGGGACCTTGTTGGGCCCGCCCCTTTCACGGTTATCGCTTCTCGGCCTTTTGGCTAAGATCAAGTGTAGTATCTGTTCTTATCAGTTTAATATCTGATACGTCCCCTATCTGGGGACCATATATTAAATGGATTTTTGAGAACGGGGGCCGATTTCGAAGCTTGCTTCCGTCGCCCTATGCATTGACCCGATATGGCAGTATCTTCGGGTACAGTGCACCACCCCCTTACAGGGTTAAAAAGAAAGATTCCTACTTTCATTGCTACCTGCTTGCTGGCTAGCCAGCTAGCCAGCCCTGTGGGCCTTGCTGCTGCTGCTGCTGCTGCTGCTGCAGCCAAAAAACAAAAGGTGGTGCTGCTGCTGCTTCTGCTGCTTCTGCTTGTGTCTGGCCGCTGTTGGAGCGTCCAGGCACAGGACTTCTGCTGCTGCTGACTAAATGGCCTCCTTAATTGGATCATTTGAGTAGCCAGCACACCTGTGCAGGTAGGGCATGACATGATAGGCAGCTGCCTTGATAGCGGGTGGGTGCTGAATGTTCCTAATTGACAAAATAAGATTAATGCTTATGAAGAAATATAAAATCTCATCCCTTCCCCAATATCGCGCCACACCCCTACCCCTTAATTCCCTGGTTGAACTTGATGGACATATGTCTTTTTTCGACCGTACTAACTATGTAACTATGTAACATAACATGGGGGGGTCTCCTGGCTGTTCACACAGGTGTGTCATTGCTGTACATTGACCATGCATTGCTTCTGTGGTATTGCAAAGGCAAAGACAAATGCTTCCAGCCATCCATTGCACTAATGGATTGGTCATCAGCTGGCTGTCTATGTCCCGCATCAATATAGACCAAAGTACAGAGGGTTAGGCTATGCTATAGTGCACCTACCTGATGCATCAGAAGGTGCGAGGCCCTTGCTAAATTCTGTGCACAGACTTTGAGATCTATGCTTTAGACTGTATCTAAACCTGCTCCAACATGGACTGACATTCTGGCCTACTTTCAGCCGATGCGACTTGTCTGTCGCTGAACAGTCGCTTTTTATGTATTCAGCACCTATGTATAATGTTGTAAAAATGCTCTAGAAGCTAAAGTCGCAGAAATGTCACACATATTTGGCCTGCAACTTTCTGTGCGACAAATTCAGACAGGAAAAATCAGTATAAATCCTTAGAAAATTATCCCCCAGTGTCTCCATCTGCTGGCGGTATTGAATAAGCATTGCTGCACTGATGGGGTATGCATTAGACGAAAAAAAAGAAGAAAAAGAAGAATAATACGCCCAGAAAAGAGGCGAAAAGGAGAAAAACGTAAAAAAACGTGAAAAAAAAGTAAGAGGAAGAGAAGGGAAAAAAAGGTGGAAATGGGTTTAAAAGTGATTTCGGCGGAGAATATATATATATATATATATATATATATATATATATATATATATACGCGCACACACACACATATATATAAACGTATTCTCCGTTGAGATATTGCAGCCGCTGCTGTGTCCAGGCCCAGGAGCCTTAGCACTGTGCTGTGATGTCACTCAATACCACTGACATCACTAGGTGTAAACAACATCTCTCCTTTGCTGTGTATGTGACTATGGAGCTGTTTGGTGATGTCGTCTATTATGGCCTTCATAGAAGCAACAGGAGATTGTTGCATCCATCTAGAACCCTCAGAACTACAGTGCTATGATGTCACTCACTTCCACAGGCCTTGCAGAGTGTAAACAACAACAACCCAGCTTTGTTGTGTATGTAACCATAGGGATTGTGATGTCACCTAGAACCTTCACAGCAGCGACAGCTTTATGAGGAGCATCAGCACTGCTCTGCCTGAGCAGAACCATCACCGCCATAGGTTGTCAAATAACCCGGATTTAACCCACACAGGTAAGTCCAATGGGGTGCAGGCATGTCCTCTATGCTTACAGCTTCCCGTGGGTGTTGGTTTGATACCGTTTGGGGACAGCCAAGGAGGCATCTGCAGGCAACAAAGGTAGGTGTGTGCTTGTGTGTGTGTTTCCTATGCAGATCCTAAGCCCAGTGTCACATGCAAGTAGGAGGAGTAAGAAGGGTTCCTGGCAAATCCGGGTTATGGATTGCATTTAAAAAGGCCCCGTGGGAGTGCAATGGGCCCCTGTCTTGCTGCTTAGCAATAATGGTATGGGTTTAGGTTCTGCTGTGTGTACTGGTGGTTGACTGCCCCCCAGCCCAGAGTGTGCATGGAAAATTGTCTGGCAGCCTCCCTGACAGCAAGCAGTGATAGTGCCCATGAAGGGGACCTTGTTGGGCCCGCCCCTTTCACGGTTATCGCTTCTCGGCCTTTTGGCTAAGATCAAGTGTAGTATCTGTTCTTATCAGTTTAATATCTGATACGTCCCCTATCTGGGGACCATATATTAAATGGATTTTTGAGAACGGGGGCCGATTTCGAAGCTTGCTTCCGTCGCCCTATGCATTGACCCGATATGGCAGTATCTTCGGGTACAGTGCACCACCCCCTTACAGGGTTAAAAAGAAAGATTCCTACTTTCATTGCTACCTGCTTGCTGGCTAGCCAGCTAGCCAGCCCTGTGGGCCTTGCTGCTGCTGCTGCTGCTGCTGCTGCAGCCAAAAAACAAAAGGTGGTGCTGCTGCTGCTTCTGCTGCTTCTGCTTGTGTCTGGCCGCTGTTGGAGCGTCCAGGCACAGGACTTCTGCTGCTGCTGACTAAATGGCCTCCTTAATTGGATCATTTGAGTAGCCAGCACACCTGTGCAGGTAGGGCATGACATGATAGGCAGCTGCCTTGATAGCGGGTGGGTGCTGAATGTTCCTAATTGACAAAATAAGATTAATGCTTATGAAGAAATATAAAATCTCATCCCTTCCCCAATATCGCGCCACACCCCTACCCCTTAATTCCCTGGTTGAACTTGATGGACATATGTCTTTTTTCGACCGTACTAACTATGTAACTATGTAACATAACATGGGGGGGTCTCCTGGCTGTTCACACAGGTGTGTCATTGCTGTACATTGACCATGCATTGCTTCTGTGGTATTGCAAAGGCAAAGACAAATGCTTCCAGCCATCCATTGCACTAATGGATTGGTCATCAGCTGGCTGTCTATGTCCCGCATCAATATAGACCAAAGTACAGAGGGTTAGGCTATGCTATAGTGCACCTACCTGATGCATCAGAAGGTGCGAGGCCCTTGCTAAATTCTGTGCACAGACTTTGAGATCTATGCTTTAGACTGTATCTAAACCTGCTCCAACATGGACTGACATTCTGGCCTACTTTCAGCCGATGCGACTTGTCTGTCGCTGAACAGTCGCTTTTTATGTATTCAGCACCTATGTATAATGTTGTAAAAATGCTCTAGAAGCTAAAGTCGCAGAAATGTCACACATATTTGGCCTGCAACTTTCTGTGCGACAAATTCAGACAGGAAAAATCAGTATAAATCCTTAGAAAATTATCCCCCAGTGTCTCCATCTGCTGGCGGTATTGAATAAGCATTGCTGCACTGATGGGGTATGCATTAGACGAAAAAAAAGAAGAAAAAGAAGAATAATACGCCCAGAAAAGAGGCGAAAAGGAGAAAAACGTAAAAAAACGTGAAAAAAAAGTAAGAGGAAGAGAAGGGAAAAAAAGGTGGAAATGGGTTTAAAAGTGATTTCGGCGGAGAATATATATATATATATATATATATATATATATATATATATATATATATATATACGCGCACACACACACATATATATAAACGTATTCTCCGTTGAGATATTGCAGCCGCTGCTGTGTCCAGGCCCAGGAGCCTTAGCACTGTGCTGTGATGTCACTCAATACCACTGACATCACTAGGTGTAAACAACATCTCTCCTTTGCTGTGTATGTGACTATGGAGCTGTTTGGTGATGTCGTCTATTATGGCCTTCATAGAAGCAACAGGAGATTGTTGCATCCATCTAGAACCCTCAGAACTACAGTGCTATGATGTCACTCACTTCCACAGGCCTTGCAGAGTGTAAACAACAACAACCCAGCTTTGTTGTGTATGTAACCATAGGGATTGTGATGTCACCTAGAACCTTCACAGCAGCGACAGCTTTATGAGGAGCATCAGCACTGCTCTGCCTGAGCAGAACCATCACCGCCATAGGTTGTCAAATAACCCGGATTTAACCCACACAGGTAAGTCCAATGGGGTGCAGGCATGTCCTCTATGCTTACAGCTTCCCGTGGGTGTTGGTTTGATACCGTTTGGGGACAGCCAAGGAGGCATCTGCAGGCAACAAAGGTAGGTGTGTGCTTGTGTGTGTGTTTCCTATGCAGATCCTAAGCCCAGTGTCACATGCAAGTAGGAGGAGTAAGAAGGGTTCCTGGCAAATCCGGGTTATGGATTGCATTTAAAAAGGCCCCGTGGGAGTGCAATGGGCCCCTGTCTTGCTGCTTAGCAATAATGGTATGGGTTTAGGTTCTGCTGTGTGTACTGGTGGTTGACTGCCCCCCAGCCCAGAGTGTGCATGGAAAATTGTCTGGCAGCCTCCCTGACAGCAAGCAGTGATAGTGCCCATGAAGGGGACCTTGTTGGGCCCGCCCCTTTCACGGTTATCGCTTCTCGGCCTTTTGGCTAAGATCAAGTGTAGTATCTGTTCTTATCAGTTTAATATCTGATACGTCCCCTATCTGGGGACCATATATTAAATGGATTTTTGAGAACGGGGGCCGATTTCGAAGCTTGCTTCCGTCGCCCTATGCATTGACCCGATATGGCAGTATCTTCGGGTACAGTGCACCACCCCCTTACAGGGTTAAAAAGAAAGATTCCTACTTTCATTGCTACCTGCTTGCTGGCTAGCCAGCTAGCCAGCCCTGTGGGCCTCTGCTGCTGCTGCTGCTGCTGCTGCAGCCAAAAAACAAAAGGTGGTGCTGCTGCTGCTTCTGCTGCTTCTGCTTGTGTCTGGCCGCTGTTGGAGCGTCCAGGCACAGGACTTCTGCTGCTGCTGACTAAATGGCCTCCTTAATTGGATCATTTGAGTAGCCAGCACACCTGTGCAGGTAGGGCATGACATGATAGGCAGCTGCCTTGATAGCGGGTGGGTGCTGAATGTTCCTAATTGACAAAATAAGATTAATGCTTATGAAGAAATATAAAATCTCATCCCTTCCCCAATATCGCGCCACACCCCTACCCCTTAATTCCCTGGTTGAACTTGATGGACATATGTCTTTTTTCGACCGTACTAACTATGTAACTATGTAACATAACATGGGGGGGTCTCCTGGCTGTTCACACAGGTGTGTCATTGCTGTACATTGACCATGCATTGCTTCTGTGGTATTGCAAAGGCAAAGACAAATGCTTCCAGCCATCCATTGCACTAATGGATTGGTCATCAGCTGGCTGTCTATGTCCCGCATCAATATAGACCAAAGTACAGAGGGTTAGGCTATGCTATAGTGCACCTACCTGATGCATCAGAAGGTGCGAGGCCCTTGCTAAATTCTGTGCACAGACTTTGAGATCTATGCTTTAGACTGTATCTAAACCTGCTCCAACATGGACTGACATTCTGGCCTACTTTCAGCCGATGCGACTTGTCTGTCGCTGAACAGTCGCTTTTTATGTATTCAGCACCTATGTATAATGTTGTAAAAATGCTCTAGAAGCTAAAGTCGCAGAAATGTCACACATATTTGGCCTGCAACTTTCTGTGCGACAAATTCAGACAGGAAAAATCAGTATAAATCCTTAGAAAATTATCCCCCAGTGTCTCCATCTGCTGGCGGTATTGAATAAGCATTGCTGCACTGATGGGGTATGCATTAGACGAAAAAAAAGAAGAAAAAGAAGAATAATACGCCCAGAAAAGAGGCGAAAAGGAGAAAAACGTAAAAAAACGTGAAAAAAAAGTAAGAGGAAGAGAAGGGAAAAAAAGGTGGAAATGGGTTTAAAAGTGATTTCGGCGGAGAATATATATATATATATATATATATATATATATATATATATATATATACGCGCACACACACACATATATATAAACGTATTCTCCGTTGAGATATTGCAGCCGCTGCTGTGTCCAGGCCCAGGAGCCTTAGCACTGTGCTGTGATGTCACTCAATACCACTGACATCACTAGGTGTAAACAACATCTCTCCTTTGCTGTGTATGTGACTATGGAGCTGTTTGGTGATGTCGTCTATTATGGCCTTCATAGAAGCAACAGGAGATTGTTGCATCCATCTAGAACCCTCAGAACTACAGTGCTATGATGTCACTCACTTCCACAGGCCTTGCAGAGTGTAAACAACAACAACCCAGCTTTGTTGTGTATGTAACCATAGGGATTGTGATGTCACCTAGAACCTTCACAGCAGCGACAGCTTTATGAGGAGCATCAGCACTGCTCTGCCTGAGCAGAACCATCACCGCCATAGGTTGTCAAATAACCCGGATTTAACCCACACAGGTAAGTCCAATGGGGTGCAGGCATGTCCTCTATGCTTACAGCTTCCCGTGGGTGTTGGTTTGATACCGTTTGGGGACAGCCAAGGAGGCATCTGCAGGCAACAAAGGTAGGTGTGTGCTTGTGTGTGTGTTTCCTATGCAGATCCTAAGCCCAGTGTCACATGCAAGTAGGAGGAGTAAGAAGGGTTCCTGGCAAATCCGGGTTATGGATTGCATTTAAAAAGGCCCCGTGGGAGTGCAATGGGCCCCTGTCTTGCTGCTTAGCAATAATGGTATGGGTTTAGGTTCTGCTGTGTGTACTGGTGGTTGACTGCCCCCCAGCCCAGAGTGTGCATGGAAAATTGTCTGGCAGCCTCCCTGACAGCAAGCAGTGATAGTGCCCATGAAGGGGACCTTGTTGGGCCCGCCCCTTTCACGGTTATCGCTTCTCGGCCTTTTGGCTAAGATCAAGTGTAGTATCTGTTCTTATCAGTTTAATATCTGATACGTCCCCTATCTGGGGACCATATATTAAATGGATTTTTGAGAACGGGGGCCGATTTCGAAGCTTGCTTCCGTCGCCCTATGCATTGACCCGATATGGCAGTATCTTCGGGTACAGTGCACCACCCCCTTACAGGGTTAAAAAGAAAGATTCCTACTTTCATTGCTACCTGCTTGCTGGCTAGCCAGCTAGCCAGCCCTGTGGGCCCTGCTGCTGCTGCTGCTGCTGCTGCAGCCAAAAAACAAAAGGTGGTGCTGCTGCTGCTTCTGCTGCTTCTGCTTGTGTCTGGCCGCTGTTGGAGCGTCCAGGCACAGGACTTCTGCTGCTGCTGACTAAATGGCCTCCTTAATTGGATCATTTGAGTAGCCAGCACACCTGTGCAGGTAGGGCATGACATGATAGGCAGCTGCCTTGATAGCGGGTGGGTGCTGAATGTTCCTAATTGACAAAATAAGATTAATGCTTATGAAGAAATATAAAATCTCATCCCTTCCCCAATATCGCGCCACACCCCTACCCCTTAATTCCCTGGTTGAACTTGATGGACATATGTCTTTTTTCGACCGTACTAACTATGTAACTATGTAACATAACATGGGGGGGTCTCCTGGCTGTTCACACAGGTGTGTCATTGCTGTACATTGACCATGCATTGCTTCTGTGGTATTGCAAAGGCAAAGACAAATGCTTCCAGCCATCCATTGCACTAATGGATTGGTCATCAGCTGGCTGTCTATGTCCCGCATCAATATAGACCAAAGTACAGAGGGTTAGGCTATGCTATAGTGCACCTACCTGATGCATCAGAAGGTGCGAGGCCCTTGCTAAATTCTGTGCACAGACTTTGAGATCTATGCTTTAGACTGTATCTAAACCTGCTCCAACATGGACTGACATTCTGGCCTACTTTCAGCCGATGCGACTTGTCTGTCGCTGAACAGTCGCTTTTTATGTATTCAGCACCTATGTATAATGTTGTAAAAATGCTCTAGAAGCTAAAGTCGCAGAAATGTCACACATATTTGGCCTGCAACTTTCTGTGCGACAAATTCAGACAGGAAAAATCAGTATAAATCCTTAGAAAATTATCCCCCAGTGTCTCCATCTGCTGGCGGTATTGAATAAGCATTGCTGCACTGATGGGGTATGCATTAGACGAAAAAAAAGAAGAAAAAGAAGAATAATACGCCCAGAAAAGAGGCGAAAAGGAGAAAAACGTAAAAAAACGTGAAAAAAAAGTAAGAGGAAGAGAAGGGAAAAAAAGGTGGAAATGGGTTTAAAAGTGATTTCGGCGGAGAAATATATATATATATATATATATATATATATATATATATATATATACGCGCACACACACACATATATATAAACGTATTCTCCGTTGAGATATTGCAGCCGCTGCTGTGTCCAGGCCCAGGAGCCTTAGCACTGTGCTGTGATGTCACTCAATACCACTGACATCACTAGGTGTAAACAACATCTCTCCTTTGCTGTGTATGTGACTATGGAGCTGTTTGGTGATGTCGTCTATTATGGCCTTCATAGAAGCAACAGGAGATTGTTGCATCCATCTAGAACCCTCAGAACTACAGTGCTATGATGTCACTCACTTCCACAGGCCTTGCAGAGTGTAAACAACAACAACCCAGCTTTGTTGTGTATGTAACCATAGGGATTGTGATGTCACCTAGAACCTTCACAGCAGCGACAGCTTTATGAGGAGCATCAGCACTGCTCTGCCTGAGCAGAACCATCACCGCCATAGGTTGTCAAATAACCCGGATTTAACCCACACAGGTAAGTCCAATGGGGTGCAGGCATGTCCTCTATGCTTACAGCTTCCCGTGGGTGTTGGTTTGATACCGTTTGGGGACAGCCAAGGAGGCATCTGCAGGCAACAAAGGTAGGTGTGTGCTTGTGTGTGTGTTTCCTATGCAGATCCTAAGCCCAGTGTCACATGCAAGTAGGAGGAGTAAGAAGGGTTCCTGGCAAATCCGGGTTATGGATTGCATTTAAAAAGGCCCCGTGGGAGTGCAATGGGCCCCTGTCTTGCTGCTTAGCAATAATGGTATGGGTTTAGGTTCTGCTGTGTGTACTGGTGGTTGACTGCCCCCCAGCCCAGAGTGTGCATGGAAAATTGTCTGGCAGCCTCCCTGACAGCAAGCAGTGATAGTGCCCATGAAGGGGACCTTGTTGGGCCCGCCCCTTTCACGGTTATCGCTTCTCGGCCTTTTGGCTAAGATCAAGTGTAGTATCTGTTCTTATCAGTTTAATATCTGATACGTCCCCTATCTGGGGACCATATATTAAATGGATTTTTGAGAACGGGGGCCGATTTCGAAGCTTGCTTCCGTCGCCCTATGCATTGACCCGATATGGCAGTATCTTCGGGTACAGTGCACCACCCCCTTACAGGGTTAAAAAGAAAGATTCCTACTTTCATTGCTACCTGCTTGCTGGCTAGCCAGCTAGCCAGCCCTGTGGGCCTTGCTGCTGCTGCTGCTGCTGCTGCAGCCAAAAAACAAAAGGTGGTGCTGCTGCTGCTTCTGCTGCTTCTGCTTGTGTCTGGCCGCTGTTGGAGCGTCCAGGCACAGGACTTCTGCTGCTGCTGACTAAATGGCCTCCTTAATTGGATCATTTGAGTAGCCAGCACACCTGTGCAGGTAGGGCATGACATGATAGGCAGCTGCCTTGATAGCGGGTGGGTGCTGAATGTTCCTAATTGACAAAATAAGATTAATGCTTATGAAGAAATATAAAATCTCATCCCTTCCCCAATATCGCGCCACACCCCTACCCCTTAATTCCCTGGTTGAACTTGATGGACATATGTCTTTTTTCGACCGTACTAACTATGTAACTATGTAACATAACATGGGGGGGTCTCCTGGCTGTTCACACAGGTGTGTCATTGCTGTACATTGACCATGCATTGCTTCTGTGGTATTGCAAAGGCAAAGACAAATGCTTCCAGCCATCCATTGCACTAATGGATTGGTCATCAGCTGGCTGTCTATGTCCCGCATCAATATAGACCAAAGTACAGAGGGTTAGGCTATGCTATAGTGCACCTACCTGATGCATCAGAAGGTGCGAGGCCCTTGCTAAATTCTGTGCACAGACTTTGAGATCTATGCTTTAGACTGTATCTAAACCTGCTCCAACATGGACTGACATTCTGGCCTACTTTCAGCCGATGCGACTTGTCTGTCGCTGAACAGTCGCTTTTTATGTATTCAGCACCTATGTATAATGTTGTAAAAATGCTCTAGAAGCTAAAGTCGCAGAAATGTCACACATATTTGGCCTGCAACTTTCTGTGCGACAAATTCAGACAGGAAAAATCAGTATAAATCCTTAGAAAATTATCCCCCAGTGTCTCCATCTGCTGGCGGTATTGAATAAGCATTGCTGCACTGATGGGGTATGCATTAGACGAAAAAAAAGAAGAAAAAGAAGAATAATACGCCCAGAAAAGAGGCGAAAAGGAGAAAAACGTAAAAAAACGTGAAAAAAAAGTAAGAGGAAGAGAAGGGAAAAAAAGGTGGAAATGGGTTTAAAAGTGATTTCGGCGGAGAAATATATATATATATATATATATATATATATATATATATATATATATATACGCGCACACACACACATATATATAAACGTATTCTCCGTTGAGATATTGCAGCCGCTGCTGTGTCCAGGCCCAGGAGCCTTAGCACTGTGCTGTGATGTCACTCAATACCACTGACATCACTAGGTGTAAACAACATCTCTCCTTTGCTGTGTATGTGACTATGGAGCTGTTTGGTGATGTCGTCTATTATGGCCTTCATAGAAGCAACAGGAGATTGTTGCATCCATCTAGAACCCTCAGAACTACAGTGCTATGATGTCACTCACTTCCACAGGCCTTGCAGAGTGTAAACAACAACAACCCAGCTTTGTTGTGTATGTAACCATAGGGATTGTGATGTCACCTAGAACCTTCACAGCAGCGACAGCTTTATGAGGAGCATCAGCACTGCTCTGCCTGAGCAGAACCATCACCGCCATAGGTTGTCAAATAACCCGGATTTAACCCACACAGGTAAGTCCAATGGGGTGCAGGCATGTCCTCTATGCTTACAGCTTCCCGTGGGTGTTGGTTTGATACCGTTTGGGGACAGCCAAGGAGGCATCTGCAGGCAACAAAGGTAGGTGTGTGCTTGTGTGTGTGTTTCCTATGCAGATCCTAAGCCCAGTGTCACATGCAAGTAGGAGGAGTAAGAAGGGTTCCTGGCAAATCCGGGTTATGGATTGCATTTAAAAAGGCCCCGTGGGAGTGCAATGGGCCCCTGTCTTGCTGCTTAGCAATAATGGTATGGGTTTAGGTTCTGCTGTGTGTACTGGTGGTTGACTGCCCCCCAGCCCAGAGTGTGCATGGAAAATTGTCTGGCAGCCTCCCTGACAGCAAGCAGTGATAGTGCCCATGAAGGGGACCTTGTTGGGCCCGCCCCTTTCACGGTTATCGCTTCTCGGCCTTTTGGCTAAGATCAAGTGTAGTATCTGTTCTTATCAGTTTAATATCTGATACGTCCCCTATCTGGGGACCATATATTAAATGGATTTTTGAGAACGGGGGCCGATTTCGAAGCTTGCTTCCGTCGCCCTATGCATTGACCCGATATGGCAGTATCTTCGGGTACAGTGCACCACCCCCTTACAGGGTTAAAAAGAAAGATTCCTACTTTCATTGCTACCTGCTTGCTGGCTAGCCAGCTAGCCAGCCCTGTGGGCCTTGCTGCTGCTGCTGCTGCTGCTGCTGCAGCCAAAAAACAAAAGGTGGTGCTGCTGCTGCTTCTGCTGCTTCTGCTTGTGTCTGGCCGCTGTTGGAGCGTCCAGGCACAGGACTTCTGCTGCTGCTGACTAAATGGCCTCCTTAATTGGATCATTTGAGTAGCCAGCACACCTGTGCAGGTAGGGCATGACATGATAGGCAGCTGCCTTGATAGCGGGTGGGTGCTGAATGTTCCTAATTGACAAAATAAGATTAATGCTTATGAAGAAATATAAAATCTCATCCCTTCCCCAATATCGCGCCACACCCCTACCCCTTAATTCCCTGGTTGAACTTGATGGACATATGTCTTTTTTCGACCGTACTAACTATGTAACTATGTAACATAACATGGGGGGGTCTCCTGGCTGTTCACACAGGTGTGTCATTGCTGTACATTGACCATGCATTGCTTCTGTGGTATTGCAAAGGCAAAGACAAATGCTTCCAGCCATCCATTGCACTAATGGATTGGTCATCAGCTGGCTGTCTATGTCCCGCATCAATATAGACCAAAGTACAGAGGGTTAGGCTATGCTATAGTGCACCTACCTGATGCATCAGAAGGTGCGAGGCCCTTGCTAAATTCTGTGCACAGACTTTGAGATCTATGCTTTAGACTGTATCTAAACCTGCTCCAACATGGACTGACATTCTGGCCTACTTTCAGCCGATGCGACTTGTCTGTCGCTGAACAGTCGCTTTTTATGTATTCAGCACCTATGTATAATGTTGTAAAAATGCTCTAGAAGCTAAAGTCGCAGAAATGTCACACATATTTGGCCTGCAACTTTCTGTGCGACAAATTCAGACAGGAAAAATCAGTATAAATCCTTAGAAAATTATCCCCCAGTGTCTCCATCTGCTGGCGGTATTGAATAAGCATTGCTGCACTGATGGGGTATGCATTAGACGAAAAAAAAGAAGAAAAAGAAGAATAATACGCCCAGAAAAGAGGCGAAAAGGAGAAAAACGTAAAAAAACGTGAAAAAAAAGTAAGAGGAAGAGAAGGGAAAAAAAGGTGGAAATGGGTTTAAAAGTGATTTCGGCGGAGAAATATATATATATATATATATATATATATATATATATATATATACGCGCACACACACACATATATATAAACGTATTCTCCGTTGAGATATTGCAGCCGCTGCTGTGTCCAGGCCCAGGAGCCTTAGCACTGTGCTGTGATGTCACTCAATACCACTGACATCACTAGGTGTAAACAACATCTCTCCTTTGCTGTGTATGTGACTATGGAGCTGTTTGGTGATGTCGTCTATTATGGCCTTCATAGAAGCAACAGGAGATTGTTGCATCCATCTAGAACCCTCAGAACTACAGTGCTATGATGTCACTCACTTCCACAGGCCTTGCAGAGTGTAAACAACAACAACCCAGCTTTGTTGTGTATGTAACCATAGGGATTGTGATGTCACCTAGAACCTTCACAGCAGCGACAGCTTTATGAGGAGCATCAGCACTGCTCTGCCTGAGCAGAACCATCACCGCCATAGGTTGTCAAATAACCCGGATTTAACCCACACAGGTAAGTCCAATGGGGTGCAGGCATGTCCTCTATGCTTACAGCTTCCCGTGGGTGTTGGTTTGATACCGTTTGGGGACAGCCAAGGAGGCATCTGCAGGCAACAAAGGTAGGTGTGTGCTTGTGTGTGTGTTTCCTATGCAGATCCTAAGCCCAGTGTCACATGCAAGTAGGAGGAGTAAGAAGGGTTCCTGGCAAATCCGGGTTATGGATTGCATTTAAAAAGGCCCCGTGGGAGTGCAATGGGCCCCTGTCTTGCTGCTTAGCAATAATGGTATGGGTTTAGGTTCTGCTGTGTGTACTGGTGGTTGACTGCCCCCCAGCCCAGAGTGTGCATGGAAAATTGTCTGGCAGCCTCCCTGACAGCAAGCAGTGATAGTGCCCATGAAGGGGACCTTGTTGGGCCCGCCCCTTTCACGGTTATCGCTTCTCGGCCTTTTGGCTAAGATCAAGTGTAGTATCTGTTTTTATCAGTTTAATATCTGATACGTCCCCTATCTGGGGACCATATATTAAATGGATTTTTGAGAACGGGGGCCGATTTCGAAGCTTGCTTCCGTCGCCCTATGCATTGACCCGATATGGCAGTATCTTCGGGTACAGTGCACCACCCCCTTACAGGGTTAAAAAGAAAGATTCCTACTTTCATTGCTACCTGCTTGCTGGCTAGCCAGCTAGCCAGCCCTGTGGGCCTTGCTGCTGCTGCTGCTGCTGCTGCAGCCAAAAAACAAAAGGTGGTGCTGCTGCTGCTTCTGCTGCTTCTGCTTGTGTCTGGCCGCTGTTGGAGCGTCCAGGCACAGGACTTCTGCTGCTGCTGACTAAATGGCCTCCTTAATTGGATCATTTGAGTAGCCAGCACACCTGTGCAGGTAGGGCATGACATGATAGGCAGCTGCCTTGATAGCGGGTGGGTGCTGAATGTTCCTAATTGACAAAATAAGATTAATGCTTATGAAGAAATATAAAATCTCATCCCTTCCCCAATATCGCGCCACACCCCTACCCCTTAATTCCCTGGTTGAACTTGATGGACATATGTCTTTTTTCGACCGTACTAACTATGTAACTATGTAACATAACATGGGG